>NC_091953.1:137044189-137185309 GCF_031021105.1 Erythrolamprus reginae | reverse complement strand
CCTCGAAAGAGGGCCAACGAGTGGAAAAGACAGATCTGGCTGTCGCTTCTCGTTCGGCCCCCGCTGTAAAAAACGACCTAAAGACATTATTCTGGGCAGCCCAAAGCTTGTTTGTACTTTTCCTGACAGTCATTGATGTTTGAGAACGACGAAGCTTAAACCAATTATGAATAGCTGGCGCGGCAAAAAAATCTTGATCAATACACTTACAACACAAGGTCAATTTTTCTCGTAAGAGTATTTCATGCGACGCCATCACCGCAGGAGAACATTTTCCTATGCTGTCATTCTATTTGTGACTTTCAGGTGGCAGCGTCATATACAGTATATCTTCAATCAGAACTGAGCTGGAAGGGACCTTAGAGGTCTTGTAGTCCAACCCCTTACTTAAGCAGGAGATCCTGTACCACTGCAGACAAGTGTCTGCATTGGTTGCCGATCAGTTTCCGGTCACAATTCAAAGTGTTGGTTATGACCTATAAAGCCCTACATGACATCAGACCAGAATACCTCCGGGACCGCCTTCTGCCGCACGAATCCCAGCGACCGATTAGGTCTCACAGAGTGGGTCTTCTCCAGGTCCCGTCGACAAAACAATGCCGTCTGGCGGGACCCAGGGAAAGAGCCTTTTCTGTGGCAGCCCCAATCCTCTGGAATCAACTGCCCCCGGAGATTAGGATTGCCCCACCCTCCTTGCCTTTCACAAACTCCTAAAAACCCACCTTTGTCGCCAGGCATTGGGAAATTGATTCCCATGGGCCATTCCGTTTATGTATGGTTTGTTTGGGTTCTGTTCTGTCTGGGTGCCCCCAGACTTCAACACCAACTGGAAAAAGCAGCCAGACACGCTGGTAAAAGCAAAAGCACTTTATAGTTTGAACAATAAACACAGAGAAAAACCTGTTCTTCCCAACAGGCAGGCTATGAGACTTCACAGCAGAGTCCTGATGGCCAGACAATACAGCAGACTTCTTGCTGGCATACTCACCACTGTAGAGAATAAGACCCACACCTTTCCCCCCCCAAGGTTTCAGTATTCAAAGTCACAAACCAGAATTCCAAGACGCCAAAGATCACAGCCAGGTCCCAGGACTCCCAAAGATAATACTCCACAAGCCAGGAAGGGTGGGTCTGCCTTTTCAGCCTTTCCAGAGAGCACCACACCCAAACCCAGCTGTTGCCTCTTTAGTGCTGAAAGTACCTGGCTAATTGTCCCCTTCGTTGTGTTGCTCTTCTCTGCCGGAGATCGATGATTGCTTGTGCATTTTCATCTAAGGAATCCAGGCTGCTTGCTGGGGAGAGCTCCCTCTCGGGGGACTCTGGCTGTCCTCCCTCTCCCTCAGCCTGAGATTCCTCCTCCCCGTCTGCCTGAACCTCCTGTTCCTCATCCTCCCCCTCTGAGCAGGAAGCCGGCAGAGGATCAGCCGTTCCCTGAGGGGCCTCAGACGGAATCACAACAGGTTGTATGAGTGTTTTTTAATCCAGGGTTTTTTTAAACTGTTTTGTTTTTAATCTTTGGATTTGTATTTTATATTCCTGTTGTGAGCGCTCCGAGTCTCCGGAGAGGGGCAGCATTCAAATCAAATCAAATGAAACCAAACCAAACCAAACCCAAACCCAAACCCAAACCCAAACCAAACCAAACCAAACCAAACCAAACCAAACCCAAACCCAAACCCAAACCCAACCCAACCCAACCCAACCCAACCCAAAACCAAAACCAAAACCAAAACCAACCCAACCCAACCCAACCAACCAAACCAAACCAAACCAAACCAAACCAAACCAAACCAAACCAAACCAAACCAAAACCAAAACCAAAACCAAAACCAAAACATAAATAAGTGACTGTTCACAGTCTCGTCTTAAAATCCTCCAGTGCTCCTGTTTCCTCCCTAAAAGAGGAAAATAATTTGATAATTTGGGTGGATCTTATACTCTGAATGTAGCCTTCTCCCCCCAGCCCTAACTAGCTACTAACGATCTTTTGTTTTCATAAGCCAGGAAAAGGAGGATTGTCTCTCTCCTGTGTAGTTTTGCACTTAAAAAGAGCTCCATTCACTAGCGAGCCCTTTTCTTATCTATCTTTTTTTTTGCTTTTCGGAAGAAAATCAGATGCGTCGATTTGAAAAAGGAAAAACTCGCTGCAGCCCGCCAGGCCCCGCAAGCCGTACTTTTCGCGAGACGGAAATAAATTTGCGCGGATACCCAGCAATTAGCATTATTTTCTTTTGTGGAAACTGTGGCAGCTGCCAAATTAGAATGGGAGAATATATGACATTAACACAAGCGAGCAAGCGAGAGAGAGAGAAAGAGAGAGAGAGAAAGAGAGGCGCAAAGGGGGGGGGTTGAAATCCCACAACCCCTGGAGGTCACCAAGTTAGAAAAAAATGTGTTTTAAGAGAATGCAAACAAGGAGAAATCGGCTCATTAGAGAAATGCCAAGTTTAAGGTGCAATGGTAAATATTCTATACAGGAGAAGTTTACAAGTCAGGGACAAGATTGGTGACTCAGATGAAAAAATTAATTGCCTCTGGTTTGCGGTGATTAAGAATTGTACACACTTCCCCACTCCTGCCTTCTTTGTGTACATATGTATGTATGGAGGGAGAGGTTGGGTTGCGCCAACCAGAAAGATAGATCTCGTCCCCCCAGACATTGCTCCCTCGTAATTGTGCCACCGTCACCTCAATTGACTCCATCCATCCTGGCTGGTCCACTTATTTTCTCTTTCATTCTACCTTTCCCAACACAAGGAAGCTACGATTTTGCATAAGGTGTGTGACGTAGGAGAATTTGAGCCTGGTTATCTGTGTCACCAAAGAGAACTCAGTGGACTGTTCCTTCCTTCCTTCCTTCCTTCCTTCCTTCCTTCCTTCCTTCCTTCCTTCCTTCCTTCCTTCCTTCCTCCCTCCCTCCCTCCCTCCCTATCTTCTTTCCTTCCTTCCCTCCCTCCCTACTTCTTCTATTTTTCCTTCCTTCCTTTTCTCTCTCCCTCCTTCCATTCCTTTCCCTTCTCTCCATCCCTCCCACCCTTCTCTATTTTTTCCCTTCCTTCCTTCCTTCCTTCCTTCCCTCCTTCCCTCCTCCCTCCCTCCCTCCTTCCCTTCCTTCCTTCGGCTCTGAATATAGAGAGCTCTATTACTTTGTAATATAATTCACGTGATCTCGGGACACAGCAACAGTCACAAGTACAAGCCAGTTGCCAAGCATCCGAATTTTAATCACGTGACCACATGTTGACAACAGCATTAAGCCTGAAAAATGATCTGTCACTTTTCTCAGCACCGTAGTAACAATTCCAAATGAGCAGCGATAAGTCAGCTACACTTGCTAAACATCTTTTGCTAGGAAACTTTTATTCTACCTGATGGAAACTTATAATTTCCTATTATTAAAATAGATTTAAAAAAAAACAACAACACGCAAATTCTTAAAACACGCTGGCACCTCCACCGCAAACAGCCCGGCAATTATTTTTATTATTTATTCCGGCCATCTGGTTTAAACGGCATCCTTTCTAGTCCACCCCGAATTTATGTCTCTGGGCTGCCGCTGGCTGAAATATTCCCTGTAATATGTCATTGCTGCCCTCCGACCAGCTGTGCGGCTTGATCTACAAGGCAACAGAGGGTTTGATTTAAGCGGATTCCCAGCAGCGTTGCCCAATCCTATGATTGAAGTGGCACATCATTCCTGGTTAATAAAAGCAGGAAAATAGCTTTTGCACGAATGCAAATTCTTCCCTCTCCTAATAGTGCGTGAGATGCTAAGGAAGGGTCAGTCAGGACATATTCCCGGGTGATGAGAGACTTAAGACTCATTGCTTTGCCCCGATTATCAGAAACACCTCTCAGCTGTGGCTAGGGGGACTTTTGCACAGGTTCATCTAGTACAGGGGTAGGCAAAGTTGGCTCTTCCATGACATGTGGACTTCCACTCCCAGAATTCCTGAGCTTGCATGATAGGCTCAGGAATTCTGGGAGTTGAAGTCCTCAAGTCATAGAAGAGCCAACTTTGTCTACCCCTGACCTAGTATATCATTGAGGAATCATTGAGTCCATCATCTGTACCTCTATAACTGCCTGGTTTGGCTCTGCAACCCAACAAGACCGACACAGACTTCAGAGGAGAATCAGAACTGCAGAAAAATCAATGGCTGCCAACCTGCCTTCCATTGAGGACCTGTATACTGCACGAGTCAAAAAGAGGGCGGTGAAAATATTGACTGACCCCTCGCATCCTGGACATCAACTGTTTCAACTTCTACCCTCAAAACGTCGCTACAGAGCACTGCACACCAAGACAACTAGACACAAGAAGAGTTTTTCCCCGAATGCCATCACTCTACTAAACAAATAATTCCCTCAACACTGTCAAACTTTTTACTAAGTCTGCACTTCTATTTCTACTAGAGAATGAAGAGGAAGAGGAGAAGGAATAGGAAGAGGGGAAGGAAGGGGAAGAGGAGAAAGAGAAGGAAGAGGAAGAGGAGAAAGAAGAGGAAGAGCAGAGGAGAGAAGGAAAAGAAGGAGGAAGAGGAGAAGGAGAAAGAAGAAGAAGAGAAGGAGAAGGAGGAAGAAGAAGAGGAGAAGGGAGAGGGAGAAGGAGAACAACAAAGAGGAGGAGGAAGAGGAGAAGGTGGTGTAATTATAAGTCAGGGATATCTTGTATATTAAAGCAACTATAGATTTTAATTGTGTATTCACCATCACTCTTAATTGGTAATCTCTCTTCCTAAGAATGGTTACATTATTCCCCTCCCCACCCCTCCAGTAGCATAAAATTTCTTGCTTTATCGGATATCCCTGCCTTTAAGTTATTTAACTTTTGGATTGCATTTTCTGCTTAGACGCATTTGTCCAGTTTTCCACCCGTCCATTCTTCCAGACAGTCTCTGGTTTCATATCACGGCACGGCTGATTTAAATTGTGATTACACCAATTTTCTTTAGCAGCTTTATTCCAGAGATATTACACTTGACTTGGAAGCGCCACCATGCTTTAAAGCTACTGTAAAAATGAGGTCTGTGAAAGCAAAATTGCAGTTCTATCCAAACGGGAATTTACACCTATATATCATGTAGCAGTATATGTTAAGATATTCATGAACTGGGAGAACCAATGGTAACAAGGTCATCCAATGAATGGGCATAGCAACTAAGTTAGCCAACGAGAGCTAATAACTTCTGAGTCTGTGCAGAGAATCGAAACTGGAAACTTAAGCTTAAGGCTGGGCATGATTCAGTCCACTCTGTATTCTCAGCCGACTCTGTGCTTGTCTGCCCTGCTGAAATGAAACTAACTCTCCTGTTGTATTTATTTGAATAAATAATCTACTTTTGGTATTGCATATACAGTGGTGCCTCTACTTACAAACTTAATTTGTTCGGTGACCAGGTTCTTAAGTAGAAAAATTTGTAAGAAGAAGCAATTTTCCCCATAGGAATCAATGTAAAAGCAAATAATGCATGCGATTGGGGAAACCACAGGGAGGGTGGAGGCCCTGTTTCCCCCCAGGAGATTCCTAGAGAGGCCCCATGGAGGCTTCTCCCTGCCTTTTCCAGTCCTGTTTCCTCCCAGGAGATTCTTAGAGAGGCCCCACGGAGGCTTCTCCCTGCCTTTTCCAGCCCTGTTTTCTCCCAGGAGATTCCTACAGAGGCCCTACAGAGGCTTTTACCTCTCATTTTATCCACCTTGGAAGGATGGAAGGCTGAGTCAACCTTGCTGGTGATGAGATTTGAACCGCTGACCTACAGATCCAGCAGGCAGCTTTAGTGGCCTGCAGTACCGCGCTCTACCCGCTGGGCCACTTCAGCTCATATTGGTAATTTGTCCTTGTATGGTAGCCTTCGTTGCTCCTCCGTCTGGTTCTCATTCTTTTAATTTTCTTCCTCTGGTGTTCGTTGATGGGACCCTTCACCTTCTCCCACTGCGCAATTAAAATAGGGCCGTTTGCTTGATGGTATCTTTTAAAGTAGTTTGTCGCCCTTTCCCTCTCATTAAACCACTATTAGCGAGAAAGCAGGCTTAGTCATCCTTCAAGTATTTTCATTAAAGTCAATGGACCTTAAGCTCGTCATAAGGCAAGGACCAGCAAAATGGAGCTTAAGTAATTCAACTGGATCAGGAAAATGTAATTCTCAAATTCTTAAGACGTTGGCCGAAATTACCGACGGAGGGACGTTTCATCATTTTTAACTGTCAAGATTGTGTTCTACGTTAATGGCTGAAGTATTTTTTTATACTGGAGTCCTATGCTGGCGCTCTTAGTTGCCAAAGCGTTAAAACTTTCTGCATTTATTACAAATCTGGGTGGCTTAATAAGCAGCGTATGTATATTAGAGATGCTAATTATGTAAATTGGTCGCCGTGGCTTCGATTGTATCCCACCGCAATTCCTGCTGGTTGCCTTATTTTTATGGGCATCTCGTTTGAGAAAAAAGCCATAAAAAAGGCAATCGACATGTTAGAAATATTTCTTAGCTGGCCTGAGTCCTTGGCCTGTTGGATTTGCGATTAGCCAACGAGTCGTTGAAAATTTAGGGTGATCCTTTCTAAAAAAACCCATTTTATCAGTTTATGACCTTCAGAGTTTTGGATTGCTAATCTGTTGATGATCCTGATTTTTCTGAACCTGTTCCGATTTTTTTAAAAAAAATAACCACAGGAACAGAGAAATGGATTCCACAACTGTCCCATTTAGCAGCAGAAATTTTGGGCTCAATTTTGTGGTTGTAAGTCAAGAAACACCTGCTACATTCCCGGTGTGTGTGTGTGTGAGAGAGAGAGAGTGCTTCAACGTTAGAAGCCAAGATCCCTGTAGAGTTTCTTCTCTGGATTGTGATGGAGAAGACACTTAACCACCACTAGCTCCTTCCTCCTCCTCCTCCTCCTCCTCCTCCTCCTCCTCCTCCTCCTCCTCCTCCTCCTCCTCCCTCTCCTCTTTCCCATCCTCCTCCTCCTCTGAAACATCCTCTTGGTTGATGAAGACATCTTCTTGGCTTTTTGATGGCCAAAAATAAGTCATTATCTGGTATTAGTCAACATACTAGCCAATGGGCCCCTGTGTATCTCTACATTCACACATTGTTATGTGCTAACAGCCTCCACTCAAGCATATTGGTTTTACATTTAGGACCTCCAACTCTCCACCTATTCAGTATCCTTAATAAAGTAGGTCAGATCCTTCAGCTATATACTCCTCCTCCTTCCTCTTCCTCTTTCCCTCCTTCTCTTATTCCTTTTTCTACTTCTTCCTCTCCTCTTCCTCTCCTTCTCCTATTTCTATTTCTTCATCTCCTCTTCCTCTTCTTCTCCTCCTATTTCTATTTCTCCTCTTCCTCCTCCTCTCCTCCTCCTCTTCCTCTTCTTCCACTTCTTCTATTTCTATTTCTTCTCCTTTTCTACTTACCCTCCTTTTCCTCCTCCTCCTCTTTTTCCTCTTCCTCTTCCCCTCCTTCTCCTATTTCTATTTCTCCTCTTCCTCCTCCTTTTCTCCTCCTTCTCTTCCTTCTCCTTCTCCTCTTCTTCCTCTTCTTCTATTTCTATTTCTCCTCCTCCTGTTCTTCTCCTCCTCCTCTTCTTCCTCTTCCTCTTCTTCTCCTATTTCCATTTCTTCTTGATCTCCTTCTCTTCCTCCTCCTCCTCTTCTCCTCCTCCTCCTCTCCCTCTCTTATTTCTATTTCTCCTCCTCCTCTTCTCCTCCTCTCTTTCTCCTATTTCTATTTCTTCTTGATCTCCTCTTCCTTTTTCTCTTTTTCCTCCTCTTCCTCCTCTTCTCCTCCTCCTTCTCTTCCTCTTCCTTCCTTTCTCCTATTTCTATTTCTTCTTGATCTCCTCCTCCTTTTTCTCTTTTTCCTCCTCTTCCTCCTCTTCCTCTCCTCCTATTTCTCCTCCTCCTCCCCTCCTCTTCCTGTTGTGTTCTTCTCCCAGCATCTTTAACAAATGAAAATGAAAAGAGAGCCGCTACTTCCTGCACAGCTGTCAGTGCCTCCTTTCTCGATTTTTAATGCTTTAATGCTTCAGAGCTTGTGGGTAACACAGGGATAGTAATATTGTTTGTGAAGAAGTTGTGTCACATGAATAATTAAATGGGCTTCAGTTTTTCTTATATTAGTACCTCACCGTTCTCTCCAGGGCTGAGAAAGATTAGCATAAGTAAACACGGCCCCTCCAGCATTCAGATTGTTTAAACGCAAAGAGCTGAGAAGTGGGTTCCTCCCAGTTTGCACCAGTTCTATACAACCAGTAGCAAACCGCTGTGGATGTCACGGAGTTGGTTCTGTCAGTGCTGGTCCATGGACGCAGCCATCTTTTTTTGGGGTGTGTGTGTGTTGTGGTTGGATCACAGCCAGCTCCTTTACTCACAGACTCTGAAGAGGAGGAACCAGGTCCGTCTGAGAATCCTAGCCCCCTGTGGCTGTCAGAGGAGTTGGATAGTGAGGGTGAGGAAGGGATGGTGATGGAGGGTCCTACAAAGAATATAGAACACCCAGCGAGGGCCTCGTCTGGGTCTGATGAGGAGGGGGAGATGGTGGACCCTATTTTAGTTGCAAGGGTGAGAAGAATGCATTGGAGACAAGAGCAGTTGCACAGACATAGAGGTAGGCTTTGAATGCTGCTCTGTCCAGTGTGTAATCACAGAGTGTTGAAAAGGGGAGGAGACTTTACAGGAAATCAATATTTATAAATACTTGAGGGAAAGAGAAAGTTAGAGTGCTCCCCTCTCAAATATTGCTGCAGTCTTGAAAAAAATATAGTTTTGAGAAGTCTGTGAGTATTTCTGCTTCAGCCAAGCTACAAACTTTAAGTTACATAGACACATAGAAAATTGACGGCAGAAACAGACCTCATGGTCCATCTAGTCTGCCCTTATACTATTTCCTGTATTTTATCTTAGGATGGATCTATGTTTATCCCAGGCCTGTTTACATTCAGTGACTGTGGATTTACCAACTTCGTCTGCTGGAGGTTTCTTCCAATTCAGTACAATACATACTTCCCTCCCTCCCTCCTTCCTTCCTTCCTTCCTTCCTTCTTTCTTTCTTTCTTTCCTTCTCCCACTCTCTCTTTTTCCTTCCTTCCTTCCTTCCCTTTCTATCCCTTACCTTTGCCCTTTCCCTCTCTTTCTTTCTCCTTCTCCTCTTTCTCTCTTTCTTTTTCATTCTCTTTCTCCCTGTTTCTCTTTCTTTTTGTCTCTCACTCTCCCTGCCACCATCCCCAAACACCAACACAGATGGCAGGCCCTTAAAGCGGGAGAATGTCAACATATGATCCTGTGCAGAACACAAGCAGTGCAGAACACAAGCAAAGAACAAAAAGAAAGAGAGGGAGAGAGGGAGGGAGGGAGGGAGGGAGAGAGAGAGAGAGAGAAAGAGAGAGAATCCTTGGATGCTGAAAGAGCCTCCAACTTCACTGCTATCCATTCCTGTTGGCTGGAAGCATTGTTTGAGATGAAATGGATGTGTTAAAAATGAAAAAAAAATCACGTTATTTCAAGGCTAAATTATTAATTGAAGGACATGAAAGAAGAAAAGGTTGGCAGGCAGTTTTTCTCATCCACCTCACCTATTCCCCGAATCCAATCACCCACTCTGGTTCTCACAAGTACCTTTCCTTTAATCAGATTATCTTTAATCAGATCTCCTTTGTCCCCTTGCATTCCCTGCCTCTGATATTCCATCGCTTTACAAGACGGTCTTTGCTTCTGATGCTCTCCTTGATGGGTTTTTGAAGGTTTGAGGCACTTCTCTCTCACCGTGACATTCTGCCTTGGATGTGACTCACACGGCCGTGTTTTTGCACAGCTGAAGCACAATCTCAGGTGTGACCATCTTCACAGTAAGCAGCTGATAAAAAAAATGAAACATTGTCCTTGAGTCACTGCAAACCATAACAGAAGCATATTCATTCAAAGGAGAAATGTTAAACTTTCAGGAGAGCAGGAGAAAGAAAGCTGAGGTCTTTTATTTTTTCTTCCCAGAATTAAATTTGAGAATTGAGCTTTTTTTTATCTGGAGCTTTTCAGTTAGACCGGGATTCCATCTTGAAGTCAAGGTTAGTCTAGCTAATTCAGGATTGGTTTTTTAAAAAATTCATCCATAGTAGATGCATAGTAGGTCCATCCAAGCCTTGTCTCAGATTTAAAAAAAATCTATCCAAACTCTAGCTTCAGTAGGTTGATTTGATTGAAGAATCGGTTGAAGCGAAGACCTTCTAAACACTTAAATGCTTGGAATCTCCACAACTGTTGGTGTGGAGCTCTCCATGGTGCTAATATCAGTTTGGTTCTGCAACCCCACAAGACCGACATAGACTTCAGAGGAGAATCAGAATGGCAGGAAAAAAAATTGCTGCAAACCTGTCTTCTGTTGAAGACCTGTATATTGCAAAAGTCAAAAAGAGGGATGTGAAAATATTGACTGACCCCTCGCATCCTGGACATAAACTGTTTCAACTCCAACCCTCAAAATGTTGCTACAGAGCACAGCAAGACAACTAGATACAAGAACAGTTTTTCCCCGAATGCCATCACTCTGCTGAACAAATAATCCCCTAAACACGGTCAAACTATTTACTAAGTCTGCACTACTATCACTACTAGTTTTTTTCATCATTCCTATCACCCATCTCCTCCCACTTATGACTGTATGACTGTAACTTGTTGCTTGTATCCTTAAGATTTTTTATTAATATTGATTGTTTCCTGATTGCTTATTTGACCCCTATGACAATTCTTAAGTGTTGCACCTCCTGATTCTTAACAAATGTATATTTTCTTTTATATACACTGAGAGCATCTGCACCAAAGACAAATTCCTTGTGTGTCCAATCACACTTGACCAATAAAGAATTCTATTCTATTCCATTCCATTCCATTGGTTTTAGTGTTAATTTAAGTCACCCAGTCTCTCTCTCTCTCTCTCTCTCTCTCTCTCTCTTTCATTCAATGGAGAATTCATCCATCCATTCACCTATCTATCTATGTATCTATATATCTCTATGTATCTATGTATCTCTCTCTCTGTATATATATAACTATATATGACAGTCTTGGCATATTCGGGTTTCTTCCCGTGTAGGATTTACAGATTTCTGGCGACATTTCAACGAGGTCAATGAAGTTTCAACATAGCATGCAGCTGCAGCTGCTGAGCCATCAAACCACACCTATCCACCAGTATTTATAGAGGGAAGGCAGCTTAGGTCTTGCTGTGTTCGCCCTAGAACAAGGACAGAAGCACCAGCCTGAATATGATGAGTGGGACCTCATCAAAACGTCGCCAGAAATCTCTACATCCTACATGGGAAGAAACCCAAATATGCCAAGACCGTCATACTTGTACCCGTGAAAATCTACGAAAACAAATATCTATCTATCTATCTATCTATCTATCTATCTATCTATCTATCTATCTATCTATCATCTATCTATCATCTATCTATCTATCTATCTATCTATCTATCTATCTATCTATCTATCTATCTATCTATCATCCATCTCTTTCTCTCTCTCTCTCTCTCCCCCCCACTCTCCTCTCTATCCATCTATCTGGCCACCCATCCACCCACCCACTTATCCACCCACCCGCCCACCCACTCTAACCATCTGTCTGTCTGTCCATCCATCCGTCTGTCTGTCCTTCTATCTATCTCCAGCCACCTGTCTACCTCTCTACCTATGCAAATCTAGATTCCCAGTTGGATGGCAGCAGGTGGTGTATTTAAGATTTGTGCTCCAAGGACAGGGAGCATTTTCACCATTATAGATTTTTGTATCCAATTCTGTGGTGGAGGGGTTGGCGAACAGGAGGGGAATTAAGTAAGTGCAAAGCACAACATGATGTCAGATGGATTCAGATTGGTTTATTAACCTTATTCCCGCAATAAGCCTATTCTCCGGCACAAAAGTTATTCGAATGCCTCTTCCATTTGATACACAGCAGGATTTTTGCCGCAAAAAAAATAAAATAAAATAACACACACCGACGAGAGATGATCGTATCTTTTTAATTCCAAAAGGATTTCTAAGTAGCTTTTCTCTCAATTAGATGTAAATGGAACTGGTGGATTTTGACCGCATTTGATCTCTTAAGACTTGAAAGGGAGGAAGAATTGGGAACAATTGATTATTAAATGGAGATCAAAATCTCGACAGACAAAATCGGAGATTAGACTAGTTATTAAATGATATTTTCTTTATATATATATATGTATCTGTATTTTGTAGTACTGGAGAGGGACTGTATCTTCTTTATCAAGGAAGAAAACAAATAGATTTTAGATTATCTTGGGATAGAGACTTAATTCGGCTTCTGTTACAGTTAGATTCAGTTCTTTGCTTCTGCTTTCTATTTAATTAGTTGTGAGCCCTATTTTGAAATTTTATTATTTGGGGATGGCACCGGTTTATTCGTTATATCTAATGGGTTTTTAAACTATCTTTCATGCTAAATTATCTTTTCTGAGGCATTTCTGAAATAGCACAAGAAGACCTTCTGAGACAACCTTTTTAAAAATATGATTAAGTATTGTGTATACTACTTTCAAATTATTTCTTCATCTCGTTCGCGTTAAGATTTGAGATAAATATTTCCTTACAAATTTCCTTTGTCTGACAGACTTTATTATATCTTATTTCTGTTCCACTGTAGCAGCACAAATATAGATAAGTCCTCAATTTATGGCAACGGTTGAGGCAAACATTTAATTGCCTAATTTTTGGCCACACTTGTTAGTAGAACATACAAGAAACGCAATAAAATAATATAGAGTATCAAGATCACGTGAAGGGTTAATACCACTTTATAAGGCCTTGGTAAAGCCACACTTGGAATATGGCATTCAGTTTTGGTCACCACGATGCAAAAAGGATGTTGAGACTCTAGAAAAAGTGCAGAGAAGAGCAACAAAGATGATTAGGGGACTGGAGGCTAAAACATATGAAGAATGATTGCAGGAACTGGGCATGGCTAGTTTAATAAAAAGAAGGACCAGGGGAGACGTGATAGGAGCCTTCCAATATCTCAGGGGTTGCCACAAAGAAGAGGGAGTCAACCTATTCTCCAAAGCACCTGAGGGTAGAAGAAGAAGCAATGGGTGGGAACTAAACAAGGAGAGAAACAACTTAGAACTAAGGAGGAATTTCCGACAATCAGAACAATTAATCCATAGAACAGTTGCCTCCAGAAGTTGTGAATGCTCCAACACCAGAAGTTTTTAAGAAGATGTTGGATAACCATTTGTCTCAAGTAGTGTAGGGTTTCCTGCCTAAGCAGGGGGTTGGACTAGAAGACCTCAAAGGTCCCTTCCAACTGTGTTGTTATTGTTGCTGTTGTGATGATGATGATGATGATAAACATTTTCACAAATTAGAGTAACCACATGTTTGACTGTTAACTACATTTAGGTTTTTTAAAGGTATTTTTTATACCTTTCCCTATATTTATTTTGTGTAAAAATGTGCATATATTGATATTTATATTTTTGTGCAAAAAGCAACGAAAAAGAGAACGAGAAAGCATATTGCATTACATGAGGGGGAAAAAATCACCCAATCTGACGTTTAGGTAAATCATTAAACCATGATTACCTAAATTAACGTCAATTAAGTCTTACTGTTGAACTGATTGAGTGCCACTTTACAAAGAAGGAGTGAGTACTTTCATCTATAATCTAAGATGGTGGCTTGGGGATCACTCTTTTCTGCACTGAACAATTATTTCACTTAAAGTTCCTCATTTTAACAGAAGAAAATTTCAGATTCAACAGCAAATTCAATTCTTTAGACTGCAGTTGTCTTTACTGCATCCCACTTACAGTTTTGAAAATATAACATTAAGAGCGCTGATGCGACCACATTTGGAATACTGTGTCCAGTTCTGAAGACCTCACCTACAAAAAGATATTGATAAAACTGAACGGGTCCAAAGACGGGCTACAAGAATGGTGGAAGGTCTTAGAAACATAGAAACATGGAAGATTGACGGCAGAAAAAGACCTCATGGTCCATCTAGTCTGCCCTTATACTATTTCCTGTATTTTATCTTAGGATGGATCTGTGTTTATCCCAGGCATGTTTCAATTCCGTGACTGTGGATTGACCAACCCCGTCTGCTGGAAGTTTGTTCCAAGCATCTCCTACTCTTTCAGTCAAATAATATTTTCTTACGTTGCTTCTGATCTTTCCCCCAACTCACCTCAGATTGTGCCCCCTTGTTCTTGGGTTCACTTTCCTATTACAAACACTTCCCTCCTGAACCTTATTTAACCCTTTAACATATTTCAATGTTTCGATCCTGTCTCCCCTTTTCCTTCTGTCCTCCAGACTAGACAGATTGAGTTCATGAAGTCTTTCCTGATAAGTTTTAGGCTTAAGGCCTTCCACCATTTTTGTAGCCCGTCTTTGGACCTCTTCAATTTTATCCATCTCTTTTTGTAGGTGAGGTCTCCAGAACTGAACACAGCATTATTCCAAATGTGGTCTCACCAGTGCTCTATATAGCGGGATCACAATCTCCCTCTTGTTATACCTCTAGCTATGCAGCCAAGCATCCTACTTGCTTTCCCTACCGAAATGCTTACCGAAATGCTTACCATCTTAAGCATCAAACTCATCATTTGTTATTCTCTAATGCGTCGGGCTCATCTGAAGCACTTTGAATAAGCTTCTGACTGGATGAGTGACAGAGGGGGGGGGGAATCTAATCGCCTTGTTGAATGGCCTCCTCCGGGCCAGCTACACTAGGTTAAGGTCACAAGTAGTGGTACTTGTAGTGTATCTCAAGAGCAATTGACTCAGGTTGTCTTTAAACCCCCCCCCCCCCCCCGCGGCCTAGCTTCTGTGCTGGACGTGCCAGAATCCAGCCGGTGAATCTATTTTTGTACTTGTATGAAACCTGATCTGAATTTATGAATTCAAGATTAACGTGTTTCCTTCCACCTTAAATCCTTCTTTTTTGTTGGCAAGACCAGGACACTGGAGTTCATTCGGCCTCTTCTGGATAGAATTACCCAATCTAAAATGAGTTTGGAAAAACAGACTTCCAGTTTCCCCGTTGTGATGTTTTTCACACTCTGGAGCCTTTAGGGAAGCTTCCTGAACCCCCAGAGTGTTAAAAACAGCACAACGGGTAAACCAGAAGTCCATTTTTCCAAACTTCCGGTTTTCTCCTTAGGTGATTTATTTGAACTCCAGGACTTCAGGGAAGCTTCCAGAAGCCTCCTGAAGATGAAACGGCCTTCCCCAAGGCCAAAGGTCAGCTGGCTACTGCATGCATGCATGCTGGAGCTGACACAGGGCAACGCCCCACCTGGCCTCCTATATGGCTCTACATGCCACCTGTGTCATGTCTTCCGTAGGTTCACCATCATGGCTCTATCCCAGTGATGGCAAACCTTTTTTTCCTCAGGTGCTGAAAAAGTGAGGGTGTGCGCTATTGTGCATGCGTGAGTGCTGATCTCCATAATTCAATGCCTATGCAGGGCAAAAACAGCTTCTCTCACCACTCTCCAACTTCTGGTGGGCCCAGTAGGCCCATGTTTCGTCCTCCACAGGCTGTAAAGGCTTCCCTGGAGCTGGGGAAGGGTAAAAACACACTCCCACATACCCACGGAGGCCCTCCGGAGGCTGCAAATGGCCTGTTTCCCAACTTCTGGTGGGCCCAGTATGCTCATGTTTCATCCTCCACAGGCTGTAAAGGCTTCCCTGGAGTTCAGGAAGGGTAAAAACGCCCTCTTCTATCCCCCTCTGGAGGCTCTCTGGAAGCCAAAAACGCCCTCCCAGAGCCTCTGTGTGAGCCAAAAATCAGCTGGCTGGTACACACATGCATGTTGGAGTTGAGCTAGGGCAACGGCTTGCATGCCAGCAGATATGGCTCTGCGTGCCGCCTGTGGCACCTGTACCATAGGTTCGCCCTCATGGCCCTGTCCCATTTCAGACAAATGGCTATCCAATCTCTCGTTGTATGCTCTATTCATAGGGGAAGAGATTGAGCTTGGCTTCAGGCACCCACTAGCCGCCCGAGATACTAATGTTCTACCATCTGTACGATTGCAGGAAAGAGATTTCTGGGACAAGTTTTTAAAAATTCACGGAATGTAAATGTTCCGTCTTTGGGGGAAAAGGCTCATCAAATATTCAAAAGTCAGTAGGGGAAATAATGAAGAACGGTATATATTGTAACCAAGACAGTGGGTTGATGACGCTAACGGAGATAAACAGAGGAGGCCGGGATGAAAGTGTGAACGTGGTCTACAGAATCCAGCATCTCTCCATGCTGGGCTAGTTTTGGTTATGACCTATAAAGCCCTTCATGGCACCGGACCAGAATACCACTGGGACCGCCTTCTGCCACATGAATCCCAGCGACCGGTTAGGTCCCACAGAGTCGGCCTTCTCTGGGTCCCGTCGACTAAGCAATGTCGTCTGGCGAGACCCAGGGGAAGAGCCTTCTCTGTGGTGGCTCCAACCCTCTGGAACCAGCTCCCCCCTGAGATTAGGATTGCCCCCACCCTCCTTGCCTTTCGTAAACTCCTTAAAACCCACCTCTGTCGTCAGGCATGGGGGAATTGAAACATCTCCCCCTTGCCCATGTTGTTTTGGGGTTTGATTGATTGTGTGCTTGTTTTTTATATATATTGGGGTTGCTTTTATGAATTTTTTTAACCTAAAACTGTAATTAGATTGGTAAATATTAGATTTGTCACTATGTACTGTTTTTGCCATTGTTGTGAGCCGCCCCGAGTCTGCGGAGAGGGGCGGCATATAAATCCAATAAATCTAATCTAATCTAATCTAGTTTTGTGCCATTTCTGCTCTCGACAACACCGTTTTTCCTGGGAGAATCTTCTCTATAAAAAGGCCGTTTCATTGCCGCTCTTAGTTTACATTCCTAGTCACCTCGGCTCTTTTCTGTAATCCATCTCCGGTGGGTTGCCTTAAAACACGTGGCATCGTTTAATTGTGTTATTATTAATCTCCCGCTTCTTAATAATATTGGCGCCGAAAACTGTATCACTTCCGAGGAAAACGGGCTACAGAGCAGCGAGCGACATAAATTGCTCAGAGGCCGTTATTCCAGGAGACGTACAGCAGAGAGACCCCACGTATCTCCATGTTATACTTGCATTAAATGTCATTCAGCAATTTGTGCTGGCGGTATCTGTTCCTTCTCTACTTGGGGCGGTATGAATTATTGCTTCAGATAATAAATTCCATATTTCTTTTTTTCTTCTTCCTAGTTTGCTGGTTGGTCCTGATTACTCAGCTCTGCTTTTTCGCCTTCTCCCGTCTTCCATCTGATTCCTATTTTTGCCAGCAATGTTGAGTTTCCGACTCTAATCCCTGACTAATTACAGCCCGCTATTTTAGGAGGTTGGGGAATACCTTGATAGAATTCAAGTTCTTGGAGGAGGCGTAAATAGCATGGATTAGAATTGCTATTACCTGGCTTAATCTGTCCTTCTACTTATGTTATCTGGCTTTTGTAAAAAAAAATGGAAGACTTAAAGCAGCGTGGGGCAGGGATTTTAGTGTTGGGCTGGAAGCAGAGAAAGATCAGTTCTAGGCTCAGCTACCAAATAAGACACTGTATAAAAAACAATTGCTGCCAAACTGCCTTCCATTGAGAACCTCACTATTCTTATCACCCATCTCCTCCCACTTATAACTGTATGATGTGTGTGATATAGTGGCGACTTATGTGTGCCAATCCCAGTAAAGCAGCCTTTTGCAATTGACAGATGGAGATTTTGTCAATTCCGATGGTTTTCAAATGTCTGCTGAGATCCTTTGATTAGATTAGATTAGATTTATTGGATTTATATGCCGCCCCTCTCCGTAGACTCGGGGCGGCTCACAACAATGGTAAACAAAACATAGTAACAAATCTAATATTTCGCAATCTAAATTATAGTTTTAAGTTAAAAAAAATCCAAAAGAGCCCCAATATATAAAAAACAAGCACACAATCGAATCATACACCAAAACTTCATGGGTAAGGGGGAGAGGTTTCAATTCCCCCATGCCTGACGGCAGAGGTGGGTCTTAAGGAGTTTCCGAAAGGCAAGGAGGGTGGGGCAATCCAAAACTCTGGGGGGAGCTGGTTCCAGAGGGTCGAAGCCACCACAGAGAAGGCTCTTCCCCTGGGTCCTGCCAGACGACATTGTTTAGTCGACGGGACCTGGAGAAGGCCAACTCTGTGGGACCTAAGCAGTTGCTGGGATTCGTGCGGCAAAAGGCGGTCCTGGAGCATGCCAAGTACCACTGGGCCTGGGACAGGGGTTTTTCCTCTGTCCTGGTGCTTCTTGACCTCTTCTGTGCCAACTGGAGGGGTTGGGAGTGGGAGGCACCATTTTAGGGTGGTTCTCCTCCTATCTCTCTGGTGAGTCGCAGTCGGTGCTAGTGGGGGGGTCAGAGGTCGACTCCTAGGTCCCTATTTTGTGGGGTTCCTCAGGGGTCGGTTTTCTCCCCCTGCTGTTTAATATCTACATGAAACCTCTGGGTGAGATAATCCAGGGGCACAGGGTGAGTTACCACCAGTACACTGATGATACTCAGCTTACATTTCCACCCCATGTCCACTCAGTGAAGCGGAGGAAGTGATGTGCCGATATCTGGAGGCTATCAGGCTCAAGCTCAATCCAGACAAGATGGAGTGGCTGTGGATACTGCCTCCCAAGGACACATCCATCTGTCCATCCAATACTGTGTGTGTGGGGGGGAATTATTGACCCCCTCAGAGAGGGTCCACAATTTGGGTGTCCTCTTCAATCCACAGCTGTCTTTAGAACACCATCTTTCAGCTGTGGCGAGGAGGGCGTTTGCCCAGGTCCACCTGCTGTACCAGTTGTGGCCCTGTTTGGACAGGGAGTCTTTGCTCATGGTCACTCATGCCCTTATCACCTTGAGGTTCAACTACTGCAATGCTCTCTACATGGGGCTATCTTTGAAGAGTGTTCTGGAACTTCAAATTGTCCAAAATGCAGCCGCGCGAGCGGGTCTGGGCCTTCCAAAATATGCCCATATCTCACCATCACTCCGCGGACTGCATTGGCTGCTGATTGGTTTCCGAACACAATTCAAAGTGTTGGTTATGACCTATAAAGCCCTACATGGCATAGGACCAGATGATCTCTGAGACCGCCTTCTGGCAGCATTCGGTTAGGTCCCACAGAGTCAGCCTTCTCCAGGTCCCATCAACTAGACAATGTCGTTTGGCGGGACCTAGGGGAAGAGCCTTCTCTGTGGCAGCCCCGGCCCTCTGGAATCTGCTCCCCCCAGAGATTCGCAGTGCCCCACCCTCCTTGCCTTGCCTTTGAAAACGCACTTATGTCATCGGGCTTGCGGTCATTGGACCCCAGCCTCTGCCCAATGAATCTATTTGATGTGATAGTATGCATGTGACAGTTTGATTTTAAATGTTTAGTTTTAAAGATTTTAAATTAACTATTCTATTAATTGGCTTAGAAGTGTTTTATATATTGTATCTTTTTATCAAAACTTTGTAAGCTGCCCCGAGTCCACGGAGAGGGGCAGCATATAAGTCCAATTAATAAATTTTGGAGCTAGTTAGAGCAATGAAAAACCCCCTGCAAAGACTTAGGGCTTGGAAAACATTCTTTGCAGAGAGTAACAATGAAAGAGCTTGCAAGCTGGTAAGAGCTGGGAACATCGTTAGCACCTGGTTAGGGCTGGAAAGAAACTTACTTGGAGCAAGTTAGAGTAATGAATTTTTTTTTGCAAAGACTTAGAACTTGGAAAACATTCTTTGCAGACAGTAACAATGAAAGAACCTGCAAAATAACAGCTGGGAAGATCATCAGTACCTAGTTAGGGCTGGGGGGAAAAGCATTGAAAAATGCTGCATTCAGAGCATAAGACTTTTCAGCCTCTTTTAGGGAGGAAAAAGGTCTATCTTATTGTTGTGTACACTCCTGTTCAGTTTGGGGATTTTGCAGATTCTGATTCGGAAAGTGTTTATGAATTAGTGACAGGTCCTGATTTACAGGCAGAAGAAGGAGGAGACCAACCACAGGACGCTTCTATGAGTTCAGATTCTAGTGAAGGAGAAACAGATACTAGATGGGTAAATCCTTATTTCAGACACTTGCAGAGACGAAGAGAGCAAGTATCAGGGAAGAAATATTAAGGAGAGGAACCGGTTAATTAAGTAAATAATTCGTCACGTCCGGGTGTCAGCGGAAGAGATGAGTTGAGTTGTCAATCTGCTATTAAGAAATATGGAGGTTTCTTCAAGCGGCTCCGAAAGTCAGCTTTGCCTTGTGTGCTTTTAATTGCAGTTTTTATTACCCAGGGCTAACTCTGACTAGCCATAAATCTTAGAATGACTTGTGGAATGCTTTGATGATTTTGATGTTGCTTTGCCTACCGAAGTTTAAGATAAGAGAGCACTGCGTGCTGAGATGATGCAGTGCGGAACAGAGGAAAGAAAAATAAAGATGATGTTTTGTTTTACAAATCTATGCATTTAGCATTCCTTTATTCCAATCAACAGTGGCCTTTGCTGGAGATCAGAACACTTAAAAATATGGTATTTCTCCAGTATTCAGCAGTATCCCTCTAACAAATTTCTCAACATGTAAAAAAAAGAGAGAGGCTTACAACGCTGTTTTTTAAGTAAAGTTTATGCATGTTAGCCCAGAGTAGCAAAACGAAGATTTTTTTTTAAAGTTCCCTTTTCTTTTCTGAATATTGGCAGTTTAAATTAACCCAATTGTTCATTAGTCATATAGCTGCTAATAAAACCTGACAAACTTAATTGGTCATCCGTCACACATTCAGCCAGCGATGGAAGTATTTATACTCAATTCTTCTAGGATGTAGTTGCTGCTCTGTTCCGGGTGAAGGTAAAGCAAATACTTTTTTGATTTCCTTAAAATACTTTCCATTCCAGCCTGCCATTAATTTAATTACATTTAATTAGTTTGGCAATAAAAGAGCCACTGCCTTAATTCCCTTGCCTGTTTCCTGGGATTTTATTCCTAAGAGAGATAGGAGAAAGGACTGATTAACCGCCGGATGGATCTAGAGGACAAGCAAGGCTACAAGAATGGATGTGGTGCCACACCACAAGCTGTGTATAGATCGTAAAATTAGCACCGCTATTAATTATCGTCAACTCTCTGTCCTTTGACTTACAAAACCTAAAGGAAATGATTTGGCATTCTTGGGGGGGGGGGGGGTTCAGTCAGCAAACATTACGGAACAGTCGCTAAATGAATGGTTTAGTTCTCGACTTGCAAACATTTGTTTAGTGACTGTCCGGAGTTACAACAGCAATGAAACGAGGGTTACAGCCAGACCCCACATTTACAAACTGTTGCAACGTCCCCATGGTGTCATGTGATCACCATCTGTATTTGTTTTGGATGCTTGTAGAGTTGTAGGAGCTCGTGGAAGCCAGTTTGGTCTGGTGGTTAAGGCTACGAACCAGGGGATTGGGAGTTCTAGTCCTGAGTTAGATATGAAAGCCTGCTGGGTGCCTTTAGGGCAATTACCTGGAGACTGTGAGTTCTAGTTCCATTTTAACCAGTCCTACCTTAAGCATGAAAGTCACCCGGGGGACTTTAGGCTGTTCACTAGGAGACAGTGAATTCTAGTCCTGTCTCAAGCATGAAGGTCGAATGGGTGACTCTGGGCCAATCACTTGGAGACTGTGAGTTCTAGTCCCACTTTAATCACCTGGAGACTGTGAGTTCTAGTCCCATCTCAATCATGAAGGTTGAATGGGCCAATCACCTGGACACTGTGAGTTCTAGTCCTGTTGCAGTGTAGCATAAATGTTAGATTAGGAATATATCATATTATATATATCTGGATCTCTAGCATAAAAATGCTCTGCTTACCCTGATACTATTATAGCCAGGATAGGACGGTATTAACTTGCTTAAGTCTGCACTTCTGGTGAATTTGCAACAGGAAGACAACTGACCATAAAAGGGTTCAATAAACATCTCACTGATAAACAAGTATACATCACTCCAAACAGGACGTTATATGATCAAAGGGGGAAATTTACATTGCCTGAAGCAAAACAGGACAAGACTGTGATAAAGGAGATTGGTTGTGATAAGGCAGAAGGCTACAGAGAAATTAGGTGTGAGAAACATTTGCTCAAAGGAAATTATTCAAGGAGATTGGTTTGTGATATCTGGGGAAAGGAAGGACTCAAAGATATGTCATGTTTGAAGTTATGTTTGTATATCACTTGACATGTACGTGTATCCCCATCTGCTTATGCTCCCAAATAAAATGGGGTACACAGCTCAATACTGTGTCACATCCCCCAGAGAGAAAATGTGTCCAAGTCTTCTTCTTTCTAGGATTCGCGTTCATGAGTGACCCCCCTTGGCTGGGTTGCTCTTAGCCCCTCTGAAGACATTGTCTTGATCAGGGACTTTGCAGCACCTCATAGTCCCATTTTAATTAGCTGGAGATTGTGAGTTCTAGTCCCACCTTAAGCATGGAAGTCACTTGAGTGACTTTGGGCCAGTAAATCCAATAAATCTAATCTAATCAGTCACTAGGAGACAGCGAATTCTAGTCCCGTCTCAGGCATGATAGTTGCCTGGGTAACTTTGGGCCAATCACCAGGAGAGTGTGAGTTCTAATCCCACCTTCATGATTAGGAGATTGGGAGTTCTAGTCCCACCTCAGACATGAAAGTCACTAGGGTGCTTTAGGCCAATCACCTGGAGACTGTGAGTTCTAGTCTCACCTTAAGCATGAATTTATTTAGAATTTAATCAATTAAAACTGTGATATCCATTTTCCCCCAGTAATAAACCTTGGTCATCCATAAATACATTTAAGTGGAATTTTTTTTTCCAACCGAAAAGCCCGCTTTGGGGTTGAAGGAATTTATCCTAAATGAATGATTGCCAAGATTAGTGTAAGAAAAGCGAAGCAAAGCCTGGAGCATTAGCATGTAATATTGTCTTCCGTTATCCCACCCCGGAGTTTAATTATAGTCTTGTCTCTGCTGGCAAGCATTGTCACATTGAACATTGAAAGGTGATCCAGCATTGGCCTAATTTGTTTATTAAAAACAGAAAGAAAAGGAAAGGCCTTATGTAATTTGCACCTCCATCTGCCCGACTTTAGATCAAGGGAGATCGGAGGTGATTCCCCCTTTCCAAGAAAAAAAAAATTGTATTTACAGCTGCAGGGTTTATGTGGAATTGTCACAGCGCAGGAAATGTAATTACTCCGCTAGGGGAAAAGAAGAGAAGGAGTAAAAAAAAAAAAATTAAAACCAGAGAACGGAGAAGTTAATTTTATTCCTAGTTAGGATGCTGAAAGGCAGTTGCGTGTTTGCTTTGGATCTGAAGGGTTCCCCTGTCCCCCCAATAAATATGGAATTCATGTCCCATCGTGCTTACAACCTGTTTGGGGAACCTCGTGGGAAATATCACACAAATTAAGTGAGGAGTTTGAAATTAATCCAGGTTTCCATTAGGCTGGGTCACTCTCTATCCTGGTGAAAATGAACAATAGGCACTTTAGCAAAGGCGTTTGACCATAAAACCCTTGCATTTTATTGACCCAAAGGGGCATTTATTCATATTA
Organism: Erythrolamprus reginae; assembly: GCF_031021105.1. Lineage (NCBI taxonomy): Eukaryota > Metazoa > Chordata > Lepidosauria > Squamata > Dipsadidae > Erythrolamprus > Erythrolamprus reginae. The sequence goes on along the minus strand of NC_091953.1, from coordinate 137,161,716 downwards.
GCCACACACCCTTCCGAGACCCAATTTATAAAAATAACAGGAAATAACCAGGATTTTTAAAATTCTTTTTTTACCTTAGCAAAGACTATTCACCATAAAACCCTTGCATTTTATTGACCCCAAAGGGGCATTTATTCATATTGTAGAAAATAGCCACAAATCCCTCCTCCTCCTGAGATTTTATTTTAAAAAATCATTTTATAAAATGATTTTATTAAAAAATCATAGGAAATAAGCAAGGTTTAAAAAATTATTTTGTTTTAATGGCGTTATGACCACATTCGTTAGTTTTTGTGTAACTTTGAATGGTCACTAAATGAACCAGGATCACCTGTAGCCGCCCCGAGGTTTCTGATAAGAGCGGCATACAAATCTAATTAATAATAATAATAATAATAATAATAATAATAATAATAATAATAATTCCAAAGACATGTATTTGTGTTCTGGTCTCCGGCTAAGGCCACTGATAATTGGAATAAAGGATTTCTAAATGCCTATATTTGTAAAACACCACATCATCATTATTTTTCTTTCCTTTGTTCCACCCTGAATCATCTCAGCATGCAGGGCTAATCTCTTATCTTAGGCTTCGGTATGCCAGGCAACATCAAAATCATAAAAACATTCCACAAGTCATTCTAAGATTTATGGCTAGTCAGAGTTAGCCCAGAGTCATAAAAACTGCAATTAAAAGCACACAAGGGATAGCTTACATTTGGAGTTGCTTGAAAAACCCTCCATATTTCTTAATAGCATATTGACAACTCAACTCTTCTCTTCCGCTGACACCCGGACATGATGAATTAATTACTTAATGAATTAACCTGTTCCTCTCCTTAATATTTCTTCCCTGACACTTGCTCTCTTCGGCTCTGCAAGCGTCTGAAATAAGGATTTACCCATCTAGTATCTGATTCTCCTTCACTTGAATCTGAACCCAGAGAAATGTCCTGTGGTTGGTCTCCTACTTCTTCTTCTGCCTCTAAATCAGGCCCTACCACCTATTCATAACCACTTTCTGAATCAGAATCTGCAAAATCCCCAAACTGAACAGGAGTAGACACAACAATTTGTAATCTCTGCTCCTTTAAATGCATCAAGCTTTGAATGAGAAACTCACACCAAAGATATTTGTATAAATGGGAGATGTGGTTATCTATCGCTGGATAGTTATCGCTGGCTTTTCTTTCTTTTGGAAAAAAAAATGCATTATTTTTATTTCAGAAATCTTGGATGGATGCTTGCGGTTGAAATCCACACCTCGATTTGCTGAAAGGCGCCGAAAGATACAGTTCACCTGAGGATCAGCCTTGAAAAAGTAAGTTAGCAATTATTTTTTCTCTCTTTGGAAAACGTATAGAACAGCAATGTGTTTAAACAAATAATTTATGGGGATCAAAACAATGGCTGCCAGCATAAATGAACAGACGTTCCGAAGCGCACTTCCCTGAATTTGCAGCAAGCTGAATGTGTGTGTGTGTGTGTGCGTGTGTATTTACTTCTCCATTTTTATTGCTCAGCAGATGGCATCTGGAAATACGTAATACTCCAAGGGATTTGGCACATACAGGTAGTCTCCGATTGCAACTACAGTGGTACCTCTACTTACGAACTTAATTCATTCTATGACCAGGTTTTTAAGTAGAAAAGTTTGTAAGAAGCAGCAATTTTTCCCATGGGAATCAATGTAAAATCAAATAATGCCTGTGATTGGGGAAACCACAGGGAGGGTGGGGGCCCTGTTTCCTCCCAGGAGATTCCTCCCAGGAGATTCCTAGAGAGGCTCCACGGAAGCTTCTCCCTGCCTTTTCCAGCCCTGTTTCCTCCCAGGAGATTCCTAGAGAAGCCCCACAGAGGCTTCTCCCTGTCTTCTCCGGTTACAGTAAGTGGAAAATGGTTCTTGAGAAGAGGCAAAAAAATCTTGAACACACGGTTCTTATCTAGAAGTTTGTAAGTAGAGGCATTCTTAGATAGAGGTACCACTGTATTTGTTTATAACTCTGAGTTAAGTGCCCTTTACCCCTACTTGCGGTTTTTGTTGCTTGTCGCTGGCAAATCTTGTAACTTCCTATCTACCCCAGGTTTTACCGAAAATAAGTCATGATCAGTATTGAGTTCTGACTTGGGGGAGTGGGGGATGTTGTTCCGGTAGCGAAAATGGAGCTGTGTACACAGCTCCAGGTGATTGGTGGGTGGGAGCATATCGGAGTGAGATTCGGCTTCTGCACATGTGCAGAAAGCAACATTTTGTGAGAGGACCCACGGGCGCATGAGATTTTGGCGATTTTCACCGAACAATTACTGAAGTCACGCATGCCCAGGGGTGGGCAGCAGGCAGGATGGGCTGGAACACAGTTCCACCGGCGGAAAGGAAGATGCGTGCGCAGCTCCAGCTGATCGGCGGCTGTCACTTCCTGGATTACTGGTAATGCACTTATTTTTTTTTAAAGTAATTTATTGAACAGATTTGCACAAACACTTAAAAATTCTTCAAAGTACTGTCCTTGGGCCTCTACACATTTTTTCCAGTGACTCTGCTATGACCGGTACGTGCCCTGGAAGGCGTCTTCAGGGACCTCTCGCAAGGTCTTCGTCACGGCTGATTGGATCTCTTCTATGGATGAAAAGCTGGTTCCTTTCAGGGCTGCCTTAATCCGAGGGAACAAAAAGAAGTCTGCTGGGGAGACGTCAGGACTATGGGGGGGGGGGGCAGCGTTGGCACCTGGTGTTTGGCCAGGAACTCGCGGATTCGTAGCGTGTGGTGGCAAGGTGCATTGTCATGATGGAGTTGCCAAGTAGTGAAGATGTCTTTTCTCGTCCTAATGACCCTTTTTCGGAGTCTTTCCCACACATCCACATAGTAGGCAGAGTTAACTGTCTGTCCTTGAAGAACAAACTCCTTATGGGCCACTCCATTACTGTCGAAAAGGACAGTGAGCATTGTTTTCACTTTTGATTTGCTCATTCTTGCCTTTTGGGGCTTGGGGAACTGGTCAGTGTCCACTCAGAGCTTTGGCGTTTTGTTTCTGGGTCATATTAAAAAACCCAGGTTTCATCACCAGTGATGACGTTGCCCAAATAATCAGGTTCAATTTCTATACGTTGCAAAAGTTCACTTGAAATTTTCATTCCATTTGTTTTGTGACACCGTTCAGCACGCAGAGGTTTACAATAACTGACGTCCTGCCGTTTCCACAGCTTGGAGAGCACTGAGACCGGTTTCGCGGCAAAGCTTAGCATCCCCCCCACCTACTCCAAGTGCTTCGGTCCCACTCCGACCAATAGGAGCGGTGCGGGAAATTCAATTGCATTACTTTTGGAAAGCACCCACTATATAGGCCTTTTCAAAGTACCGCAGTGATATTTGTGCATTCATTACATCTCCCTGTAGTACTTACTAATTCCTGCCATGCAGGATTGATACCAGTGAAGGGCTCCCCATTGACAGCACTACTGGAATGCTCCTGGTAACTGGCATCCGGTGGGTGTGCGGGCACGAAATTCAACTCTGCACATGCACTGGAAGCCAAATCTCACACGAGGACGTGAATGTGAGCAAGATTTCGGCGATTCTTGCTGATATTTTTCTTCTGCGCATGCAAGGAAGCAAAAAATTGGCAAAAATCCCAGAAATCTTGCTCAAGCACACGTCCTCATGCAAGATTTTGTTTTTGGCACATGCGCAGAAGCCGAATCACATGTTCACGCCCGCCTGCCCACCTGCTGCTCACTGGAGCTGTGCGCACAGCTCCATTTTTGCTACCAGGATGCTCTATTGCCCTCTACTGGCTGCAACCCGCTATTGATTGGCCCCCAACCCATGTTTTTAAGGCGACCCCAGCCTTAAAAGGCACATTCCACATCTCTGCTGCTCTTTTTGTAAGAAAGCAGTGCCCTTTATCTATCCCGCATGGAGAATGGCAGAATTGGAACAGAGTTCGTTGACCACAATCATTTATTTCCAATCGAGTCAATGTGTCCTGGATGTTTTATTTTGTTTTTCATTTACTTTTTAGTGGTGTGCTTCGGAGATGGGCAGGTTTCATGTTCTTCTACCCAGCTTCACTTTCCATTAGAAAAGGAGGAGAGGGTTGATGGATGCGCCTTCCGCCGCTTGCTCTAATTGGGGCCTGTTGAGTTTGATACGCTGTATGTGGTTGTGTAGGTCCTGTTTCCCTCCCCGCCCCCAACACACTCACTCACACTTTGCCAGACTTGCAAGGCAGACAAAGTGCATTGGTGGGAGGGCAGGGAGAGAGAAAGAAAGGGAAAGGTCAGAATTAATGATCTGCTTGGAAAAGCCAGGGATATTTTTAGTCATTCACGGCCTTCAAAGGCCTTTAGGCTGTTCTTCGCAAGAGGAAAAGTGCCAAGAAGTTATAGGTCCAATAAGATTCAGGGATGCAGAATTCTATCATCTATCTATCTATCTATCTATCTATCTATCTATCTATCTATCTATCTATCTATCTATCTATCTATCTATCTATCTATCATCTCCCCCTCCCTCTACCTCCCCCTCTATCTATCTATCTATCTATCTATCTATCTATCTATCTATCTATCTATCTATCTATCTATCTAATCTTGAGCCGGTCAGGATCGAACTGCTGACAGTGGGCAGAGTTATCCTGAAATAGCAACAGTGCTTCGACTTGTATGCCACTTCACAGTGCTTTACAGCCCTTTCTGAGTGGTTTACAATGACACATATCTTGCCCCCAACAATCTGCTTCCTCACTTTACCGACCTCGGAAGGATGGAAGGCTGAGACAACCTTGAGCTGGTCAGGATCGAACTGCTGGCAGTCGGCAGAGTCAGCCTGCAATACTGCATTCCAACCACTGAGCCTTGCTTTTCTTGTGATGATTTATTGCTTGAACCTTCCATCTTTATTTTCTCTTTCATGAGCCAATTGATTCTTTTGGAAAAGGAAGAAGAAGCCTATTTTTGAATATCTAGTTTTGTAAGATTTATTTTTATTTATTTTTTTAAAAAGCACATCATTTAAATGCTTCCTGAAAATGGAAATGGAAAAAAAGATTTTTTTCTCTCTCTCTCTCTCTTTTTTAAGATTACCATTTGCTCTGTGATTATGCGGAACTGTGAAAAGAAATTAAATTAACATTCCTGGGGTCAGTTCTCTCCCAGCCTCCCAGTCATGCGCAGATAGAAGTCAGTACATTGCAAGTCATAAACTATGGACAGCCGGACTGGGATTTCGATCACGGGGTTCGGTTTTTCTCTGCAATTAGAACATGCGGCTTCTTTCCTCGGGCAATTACTCTGCTGAGAACCGTTTGCTACTCAGGGAGGAATGTGGAAAGACCTCCCAAAAATGGCTTCAGGGAGAAGGGAAATCTAAGAGAGATACATGGACGTCCCTGCTTCGCCCTGCTCTCCAATTTCCCTTGGCTTGCTGCAGGATTTTGCAAAAGTAGCAGTCCCCATCCCTTCACTTCTCCCTTCCCCCTTCCCCTCCACTCCCCTCCTCTCCCCTTCTCTCCCCTCCCCTTCTCTCCTCTCCTCTCCCCTCCTCTTCTCTCTTTGCTCTGCTCTGGTCTCCCTTCCTTTCTCCTTCCATTCCCCCTTCCCTCTCCTTTCCTCCTCTCCTCTTCTCTCCCTTCCCCTCTGTCCCCTCTGTCCCCTCTGTCTTCTCTTCTCCTCCCCTCTTTTCCTGTCCCTTCCCCTCTTTCCTCTCTTCTCCTCTCCCTTCCCTTCCCCTCCCCTCTTTCCTCTCCCCACCCCTCTCTTCTCCCCTCTCCTTTCCCCTCTCTCCTCCTGTCCCTTCCCCTCTCTCCTCCCCTCTCCTTTCCCCTTGCTCCTCTCTTCTCCCCTCCCCTCTCTCCTCTTTTCCTCCCCTCCCTTCCTTTCCACTCCTTTCCCTTCTGTCTTCTCTTCTCCTCCCCTGCTTTCCTGTCCCTTCCCCTCTTTCATCTCATCTCCTGTCCCCTCCCCTCCCCTCCCCTCCCCATCTCCTCTCCTCTACCTTCCCCTCTGTCTTCTCTTCTCCCTTCTTTTCCTGTCCTTTCTCCTCTCTCCTCTCCTCTCTCCTCCTTCCCTTCCCTCTGTCTTTCTCCTCTCTTCCCCCTGTCCTCTCTTTCCCTCCCCTCCTTCCCTGTACTTTCCCCTCTTTCCTCTCCTCTCCCTTCCCCTCTCTCCTCCCCTCCCCTCCCACTCCTCTCCTCTCTCCTCCTTCCCTTCCCTCTGTCTTTCTCCTCCCTGCCCTACAGGAAAAAGAAGGAAAGCAAAATCTGGGGATACATTTTGTTATGCTTGTTGGATGCTGAGAATGGATCAGTTCATGGTCCTCCATCGACTTGGCGAAGACACAATTACAACCTCATTACGGCGAAATCACTGGGGAAACGAAGGGAAACCTGTCTTCTTCGGATTATTTTCACCCCACGCCTCAAGGAGGTATAGAAGCTGGAGGGAGAAACGGAGCCAACACTTGGGGGGTTGCAGTGGGTTGCAATCTTTCTGTCCTGGTTTTGGGGGCCTTTAAGAAAATACACTCTCTTTCCGGCAGCCCATTCGTTATGTGATTTCCTCGGCAGCCGAGCGCATTACATCACTTTTGAAAGTATGTTCTATTGGAAAAATTGAATTTCCCCGAATGAGGATTGATTTGTTTGTAAATTCCACACACTCCTCACAACGCTAGGAATTGGCAATTTTTACCACCTGTATTTTTTATATATACCTCCTATATAAATCTCTGAAAGTGCAGAGACAGATCGGGTGATTTTTTAAAAATACTGTACTTCCCTCTCTCTCCCTCCCTCCCTCTCCTTATTGCTGTCAAATAGCAACTTTGTTCGGCAGCTTATAACACAACTTTAAACCAAAATTAAGACGGGTGACCATTGAAAGTAAAAGGAAAACTACAATAAGTACTACAGATTGTCGATTAAAGACCTACTTAAATAGATGACTTATTATTTACTTACTTACTTACTTACTTACTTACTTACTTACTTACTTACTTACTTACTTACTTACTTACTTACTTATTTAGTCTAATACATAATGTAGGTTTCAGAAGATACAATCATGGTAAAATACATCAATAGAAGAATAGAAGGAAAGACGTTAGCAATAATATAGAAGAAATAATCATTGGGAATAATAGAGTTCATATACATGGAGCAAGTAGAAATATAAGAGAGACATGAGGACAGGGGACAGAAGGCATGGTGATGCACTTATGCACACCCCTTACTGACCTCTTAGGAATATGGAGAGGTCAACCGTGGATAGTCTAAGGGTAAAATTTTGGGGGTTAGGGGATGACACTACGGAGTCAGGTAGAGAGTTCCATGCTTCGAAAACTCGATTGCTAAAGTCGTATTTTTTGCAGTCAATTTTGGAGCAATTTACTTTAAGTTTGTATCTTGTGTGCTCATGTGTTGTTGTGGTTGAAGCTGAAGTAGCCTTGACAGGAAGGATGTTGTAGCAGATGATTTCATGGGCTATGCTTAGGTCGTGTTTCAGGCCACGTAGTTCCAAGCTTTCTAAACCTAGGATGGTAAGTCCAATTGTGTAGGTGATGATACTACAGAGTCAGGGAGTGAGTTCCATTCATCAACTACTCGGTTACTAAAGTTGTATTTCCTGCAGTTGAGTGTGGAGCGGTTTACTTTAAGTTTGCATCTGTTGTGTGCTCGTGTGTTGTTGTGGTTGAAGCTGAAGTAGCTGTTGACAGGGAGAACGTTGTAGCAAATGGTCTTGTGGGCTATGCTAAGATCATGTTTGCGGCTTTGTAGTTCTAAGATGATTAAGACCAGGATTGTAAGTCTAGTTGCGTAGGGTCTTCTGTTTTGAGTGGAGGAGTGGAGAGCTCTTCTGATAGAGTTTTTTCTGAAAGACCCATTCTTTGATATTTTGAGACACAGGAAGCTGAAAATATAATATTTTTTTAATCCGCCGTGGCCTTTGACAAGGTGGAAAGAATTCAAAATGAATTAAAACAACAACAACAACATCTGGTAGTTGTTTCACTTTAACCCCCACGCCTCAACTATTCCAGAAACAGAACTCAGCTCCAGAAACTTTTTGTGATTCCATCTCTTTCCATGTTGTGTAAAGTTTAAATGTTTAAAAGGACGGCTGTCGTAGGAAGATTTAACAGAGGGATTTAGACGAAGAGATTTCTGTAGGAGAAAGAGGGGTAGAACGTAGTGAAAAAAGGAAGCATGTACACCAAGACAAATTCCTTGTGTGTCCTATCACACTTGGCCAATAAAAAAAGTCTATTCTGTTCTGTTCTGTTCTATTCTGTTCTCTATTCTCTTCTCTTCTATTCTATTCTACAGTATGCCATCTATTCCATATTCTGTAGGAGAAAAAGTGGTAGAACATAGTGAAAAAAAGGAACACCAAGACAAATTCCTTGTGTGTCCAATCACACTTGGCCAATAAAAAAAGTCTATTTTATTCTATTCTATTCTATTCTTCTTTACAAATGTCTCTTTTTCTTCTATGTCCACTGAGAGCATCTGCTCCAAAGACAAATTCCTTGTGTGTCCAATCACACTTGGCCAATAAAGAATTCTGTTCTATTCTATTCTATTCTGTTCTGTTCTGTTCTGTTCTGTTCTGTTCTATTCTATTCTATTCTATTCTATTCTATTCTATTCTATTCTAATTCTATTCTACTCTACTCTACTCTACTCTAGTCTGAAATTTTGGGAGGGGTCACACACTCTCACAAGATTTTGGTGAATTTTTTGGCGCAGGAAGCAAAATATTGCCCAAATTGGGCTCTCGCACATGTCCCCTCACGAGACTTTGCTTCCGCACATCTGCCAGAAGTGAAGCAATTGTTTTTTTAAAAAAAGATGGTGCTGCGCGATGGACAGATAAAGGCTGGACTACAGCCGTTGCATGCAAATTGTGCAATCCGTGGGCTGCTACAGGAACAGAGTTCTCTGGCGTACTAGTAGCAACTCACCCCTGCAGGTTGGGGGTTCCGGCTGACCGCCACCACCGGTGCAGTTGTGCGCACAGCTCTCAGTGATTGGCGTACATGTGTGCCTGTCAGAGCAAGATTTGGTTTCTGTGCATGCGCAAGAAACAAATACCATGAGAAGATGCATGGGCGCATGGGATTTTGGTGATTGCTTTGCTTTTGCACATGTGCAGAAGCAAAAAATAACCTAAAATCACCGAAATCTCATGCACCCATGCATCCTCATGCAAGATTTTGTTTCCAGCGCATGCGCAGAAGAGAAATGTTGCTCTGACGCGCCCACCGACCCGTCAGTCACCCAGACCTGCCCACACCGCTCCATTTTCGCTACCGGAACACCGTCCCCCCCTTCTGGTAGCAACCCGATACTGCACCCTTGAACACACCACTGTTCCAGTCTCCTAAACATCTTTGTTGCTCTTCTCTGCACTCTTTCCAGAGTCTCAACATCTTTTTAAAATCAGTTTGCTTATTCAGTTTACTTGATTCAGTTTCAGTGTGCATGCTTTTTCTCTTCATATTTATTTATTTTATTTATTTATTACATTTATAGGCCTCCCCTCTCCGTAGACTCGGGGGGGGGGGCGCGGCTCCCAACAATAAATAAATATTGCTCCACCTTGGTCTCGCTCGCCTCCCCTCCCTGCCCAGATGTGTGTGGGGAATTTGAGGAGGGCAGCTGTTCCAATGAATTAGCCAGGCAAGATTTTTAACGTGGGCGTGAATACAGCAGGGAAAGTCTGAAAGTTAATGTTCTTTGGGCTGTTTGTCTTGGCCGGGAAGGAAAGGCCCACGGTAGCCATCAGGAGACCTTGACAGATGCTCTCAACCGCCCCTCCCCACCAATGTAATAATCATCAAGAATTTGGATATCCAGTTACACCAAGAGGCATGGCAGTTCCCAGACCTTCTGCCCTGGGTTGAAATATTTGTTCGGCTCTTTGAGAAAAGGCTTCCTTACTATCCTTAGCTCTTTGAATGTCTCTTGGATCCCTCTAAAGTTAATAGAATACAATTCTTTATTGGCCAAGTGTGGTTGGACACACAAGGAATTTGTCTTTGGTGCAGATGCTCTCAGTGGACATAAAGGAAAATATACATTTGTCAAGAATCAGGAGGTCCAACACTTAATGATTGTCATAGGGGTTAAATAAGCAATGAGGAAACAATCAATATTAATATAAATCTTAAGGATACAAACAACAGGTTACAGTCAGAAGCGGGAGGAGATGGGTGATAGGAATGATGAGAATACTAATAGTAATAGTAATGCGGACTTAATAAATAGTTTGACAGTGTTGAGGGAATTCTTTGTTTAGCAGAGTGATGCCGTTCAGGGAAAAATTGTTCTTGTGTCTAGTTGTCTTGGTGTGCAATGCTTTATAGCAGTGTTTCCCAACCTTGGCAATTTGAAGCTATCTGGACTTCAACTCCCAGAATTCCCCAGCCAGCATCCGCTGGCTGGGGAATTCTGGGAGTTGAAGTCCAAATATCTTCAAGTTGCCAAGGTTGGGAAACACTGCTCTATAGTGTCGTTTTCAAGGTAGGAATTGAAACAGTTTATGTCCAGGATGGGAGGGGTCAGTAGATATTTTCACCGCCCTCTTTTTGATGTGTGCAGTACAGTGATCTCTCGCCACTTTGCGGTTCACCTTTCGTGGACTCGGTGCATCGTGGGTTTTTATAAAATATTCTTCTTCCCAGAGAGAAACAATGAAAGAGCCTGCAAGACAAGAGCTGGGAAGATCGTTAGCCCCTAGTTAGGGTTGGAGAAAAAGCTTCAAAAAAAGAGGCTACATTCAGAGTATAAGATGCACCTGAATTTTCAGTCTTTTTTAGGGAGGAAAAAAGTGCGTCTTATACTCTGAAAAATATGGCAGGTTACTAAACAGGTAGGCTACTAAACCTTCCCCTCCAGTGTGCCACAAAGGAACCTTTTAATTTTTTGAAGGGGGGAGACAATATCTTTGAAGTGATATAAAATCTGGTCGCTTTTGAAAAAAAAACATTTCGTTCTGAATTTAATTGGGATATATTAAGCCAGTAACAAGACGGCTTTTCAACACCATCTGGTAGGAGGACGCCCAGTTCTTCCTCTGACATCTGTTTAGTGGCAAAGGAAGGAGGAGAGGAAGGAGGAGCTCTACGGCCCTGCAAATTTTAGGAAAGACGTTCCGGTTGTCTGGTCTGAGTGGAAAAAGGGAAAAATAATGGTGGAGGATTTGGAGAAGAAAGGAAAAAATGCTAGAAGGGGATAGGTAAATCATCTTCCATCATCATCATATCAAGATAATTTCCTTCTCCTCCTCCTCCACCCCGTCTCTTTCTCCTTCACCTTCTTCTCCTCCTTCATCTATTTCTTCCTCTTCCTATTTCTCTTCCTCCTCTTCTCTTTCTCCTCCCTCCTTCTTTCATTTCTTCCTCTTCCTCCTCCTCCTATTGTCCCCTCCTCCTCCCCCTTCTTGTTCTTCTTATCTTTCTTCTCCTCCTTCTTCCATTTCTTCCTCTTCCTATTTCTCTTCCTCCTTCTTCTTTCTTTTCTTCCTCTTCCTCCCCCTATTCTCCACTTCCTTCTCCTCCTATTCTCCTCTTCCTTCTCTTACTGTTCTCCTTCTCCTCTTCCCCTTCTCCTTCTTCTCCTCTCCTCCTTCTCCTCTTCTTCTTCTTCACCATCTCCTCCTCTTCTCCTTCTCCTCCTCTTCTCCTCCTCCTCTCCCTTTTCTCCTTCGCATTCCCCTTCTCCTTCTCCTCCTCCTCCTTCTTCCCCTTCTTCTTATCCTTCTGTTCCTTCTCCTCCTCTTGAGTTCAAACTGGAAAATAATTGAAAAGAATTTGAAGAGAAGAAAAATGCTAGAATGTGATATGTAAACAATCTTCTTCCTTTTCCTCTTCCTCTTCTTCTCCTTCCTCCTCCTCCTCTTCCATCTTTTCCTCCTCTTCTTTCTCCTCCCTTCATTTACACAATCTCTATATCTAGAAATGTTGTACGTATTGACAATTGCCCATCCAACACTGCCCATCCCACAAAGTTTTGGCAATTTAGCTTCATTTCCCCCACCTCAATGACCGAAGAATTTCTCTGGCTGCATAGTTCTGCCACAGGAAAGAATTGGTTCTTATCGCGAGCTGGTTCTACCTTGGGCTCCTATGTCTTCCCGTGCTGTAGTAAATCATTGTGACAGCTTCTTCTGCCCTCCCATGGCATCCTTGGAGCTTGCTCATAAGTCCCCGTCACAGGCTTTGGGGCCACGGCTAGAAACACCTCTAAGATTTTTTAAGCATATGCCTTAATAAAGTTAGGGTCAGTATGGTATAGGGTCAGTATGGTATAGCCCATGAGAATTTTGACAAAGACCAATTGTACTTAATCCTTCATATAACAACAACAGCGAGAATAGTGATTGCAAAATACAGTGGTACCTCTACTTATGAACTCAATTCATTCCGTGACCAGGTTCTTAAGTAGAAAAGTTTGTAAGAAGAAGCAATTTTTCCCATAGGAATCAGTGAAAAAACAAATAATGCGTGTGATTGGGGAAACCACAGGGAGGGTGGAGGCCCTGTTTCCTCCCAGGAGATTCCTAGAGAGGCCCCATGGAGGCTTGTCTCCGCCTTTTCTGGCCCTGTTTCCTCCCAGGAGATTCCAAGAGGGGCCAAACGGATACTTCTCCCCGCCTTTTCCGGCCTGTTTCCTCCCAGGAGATTCCTAGAGAGGCCCCACGGAGGCTTCTCCCTGCCTTTTCTGGTTACAGTTTCGGAGGCTCGGGTTTGTAAGTGGAAAATGGTTCTTGAGAAGAGGCAAAAAAATCTTGAACACTATTCTTGAACTTAGAAAAATTCGTAAGTAGAGGCGTTCGTAGTAGAGGTAACACTGTACTGGAAAAATGAAACCCTACCCACGGAGGAAGATATTATTGAAAACATAACAATATGTGCGGAAACGGACTGTCCAACTACGGAAATAAAATATAGGGATGAGGAAGAATTTATTAATTGTTGGGACACGTTTTGTGACTGGATGGGAAAAAGGGAGCAAGAAAAATAGAGCCAATGAGTGTTAGAAAACTTGGAGAGTAAAGGTCAGAGCTTTGGATAAAAAAAGGGAATAAAAAAGAAAAGATATACCTGTTTAAGATCACTGCTACAATTTGGTGTATATTATGTAGATACGCCTTGTGTAATAGAAAAGAAGCACTGTCAGAATTGTATTACAGGCACGTCACAAATTGTCCAATTTTTTTAATGTCTTGTTTATCTTACTGTATGTGTTTTGTTTATAAATAAAGTTTATAGAATAGAATAGAATTTTTATTGGCCAAGTGTGATTGGACACACAAGGAATTTGTCTTTGGTGCATATGCTCTCAGCGTACATGAAAGAAAATATACATTTGTCAAGAATCATGTGGTACGACACTTAATGATTGTCACAGGGGTCACATAAGCAATGAAGAAGCAATATTAATGAAAATCTTAGGATATAAGCAACAAGTTACAGTCCTACAGTCAACATGGGAGGAAATGGGTGATAGGAATGATGAGAAAACTAGTAGAATAGAAGTGCAGATTTAGTAGAAAGTCTGACAGTGTTGAGGGAATTATTTGTTTAGTAGAGTGATGGCATTTGAAAAAAACTGTTCTTGTGTCTAGTTGTCTTGGTGTGCAGTGCTCTGTAGCGACGTTTTGAGGGTAGGAGTTGAAACAGTTTGTGTCCAGGATGTGAGGGGTCAGTAAATATTACGATTCTCTGAACAACAACAACAAATATTAAAAGAGTAATTTAAGAATAATTATTAAAAAAAACCCTAATAAAACCCTACATATCTCCCAATATCACTCATGGCTGAATTCTTCTTCTTCTGACTCATTTATTTCCAACGTTTGGCAAAACCGTGCCCTAGCAAACCATTTGTTTTCATCTAATAACCCCAGGGTCTGCTTAATGACCATGGATTTTCTTAACTATTGCAAAAAAAAAACCAATGTCTTAAATCAGGCCAGCCCTACACCTACATTGTGACTGTCGCAAATTATAACCGTGTTGAGCAGGTTCCGTCAAATACCAAACTAAATGAAAGTATAGTTTTAGTCTTCCCGTGGAATTGGTTTTTCTAAAAAAAAGCTGGCAGCTTTTAAAATCTTCCTTAAAACATGTTATTTTGTGTGCATTAGTCTGGCACCTCCCGTCAAGCTGCAATGTTTAGAAAGATGGCTGCCAAAACTAAGGTAAAATTGCCTCAAATTTAAGAGGGGAAAAAAAGTCAGTTATTTTTCTTAAGTGGGAAAGAAAACGATGGCTGCTGTGAGCCAGTTAGGGGGAGAAAAAAGTTGTATCCCGCACTAACCTCTTGACACCAGTCAGTTAGATTGGCATTTGTAATCTCTCCCACCTATTTATCTCACCGGTGAAAAACCCGAATGTTCAGAATTTGGGAAGAGAGTTGACCCATCATGGCAAGTTTGAGAAAGCTTTTCCTGGAATTAAGCCACAGAAATAATTACGGCAAAATCGCCCTCCAGGGAAAGCGGCTTTAATACCCTCAGGTATTAATTTGTACGACTGCCAGGAATAGTCCACCTGCGACAGCTGATGGTATCTCTGCGCACTTGAGAATCGATCCGATGAGCTATGCACCAGGTTCGTTCCTATTATAGCCCTCGGCATCTCAGGATTTGCTCCTAATAGTTTGGAACGTTGAATGCGCGACTCAAGACTCTGCAACGGTTTGCATCCCAGTTGTTAGCTTCGGTAAACTTCGAAGGAAGATTGAGTTCTTCTGCTTACGGTTCACATTTGCTGACGGGAGAGAAGGCACAACTGAACTGCGAGGTTGGTGCAAAACAATCTGGAGATAGCTACAATTGCATGGCAAAAGAAACAACAGAGTCATTGACAGCTGCTTCCTGAACTAAATGTAGACCGAATTAGCTGGATGTCAGGTTGCAAAGCAGTTTGAGTAGGGTTGAGTGAAAGGATTTGACAATTGAGACCTTAATATGATTGTCTAGTAGCACAAATCTTAACAGAACAGTCCAACCCCCTGCTTAGGAAGGAAGTACTGCATTTCTCGTAGTATAAGATGGACCTTAGTTTTGGAGGAGGAAAATAGGGGGGAAAATCTACCATTATTTTATCCCCTTGATAGGTCTGAAAAAACCTTTTTCAGAGGGAGTAGCTATGAAATCAAGCCTGCAAAGACTTAGGGCAGGGGAAAAAAATCTTTGGATTGAGTTCTTCTGCTTACGGTTCACATTTGCTGACGGGAGAGAAGGCACAACTTCACTGCGAGGTTGGTGCAAAACAATCTGGAGATAGCTACAATTGCACGGGGAAGGAAGCAACAGAGTTATTGACAGCTGCTTCCTGAACTAAATGTAGACCGAATTAGCTGGATGTCGGGTTGCAAAGCAGTTTGAGTAGGGTTGAGTCAAAGGATTAGACAACCCTTTGATTGTATAATAACACAAATATTAACAGAACAACAGATTTGGAAGGGATCTTGGAGGTCTTCTAGTCCAGCCCCCGGCTTAGGAAGGAAATACCGTATTTTTCAGAGTATTAGATGCCTCGGAATATAAGTCGTACTTAGTTTTGGAGAAAGAAAATAGGGGGGGGGATCTACCTACCAGATTAGTCCTTAGTCTGTTCAGCTTCAACACATAATTTTATTCTCTGATTGGGGTTGAAAAACCTTTGTCAGAGCAGGGGGTAGGAGTGAAAACAAGCCTGCAAGGACTTAGGGCAGGGAAAAACCTTCTTTGGAGGGAGTAGGAATAAAAATCAATGCTGCAAGCCAGGAAGATTGTTAGCACCTAGTTAGGGCTGGAGGGGAAAAAAAGCTACATTCAGAGTATAAGATGCACCCAATTTTTTAGGGAGGAAAAAGGCATGTCTTATACTCTGAAAAATACGGTACTATACCATTTCAGACAAATGGTTCTTCAATCTCTTCTTTAAAATCTTTTAAAAATAACAATAATAATAACAACAACAATAGAGTTGGAAGGGACCTTGGAGGTCTTCTAGTCCAACCCCTGCTTAAGCAGGCGACTCTACACTACTTTAGACAGATGGTTATCCAACATCTTCTTAAAAACTTCCAATGTTGGATCATTCACAACTTCTGGTGGCACCGTTTTTTCTCTTTTTTTTCTCTCTCTCTTTCTTTCTTCCTACTGTCCTTCCATTCTTCCTCCCTTTTATTCTTCCTTCCTTCCCTTCTTCCTTCTCTCCTTCCTCCCTCCTTCCCTCCTCTCCTTCCTTCCTTCCGAAATTTATTTGCCTCTTGTATCCAATGGCTCTGGGTTACAACGTAAGGATGCTGTATGGAGGATTGCTGTTCTGTTCTCCTGGGGTTTTGTTTTTTATTGGTAAGTTTGTGTACGGTAATATCTGTAGGTTCTGTTTGTGCTGCAGCAGTTTCTAGCTGTGGCTGTAATCGTTTTTCACTGATTGTTTATTGTATGTCCGAAGTCACGTGATGGCAAGCAAGCGAGATGGCTGCATAGATGGAAAAATAAATACATTTTGCAGTGCTACCCATATCTCTTCAGCATCCCTATTAGACCAATTAATATATTGTACCTTATATGATGACTTTTTCAAGAAAACAGCATGCCAAAATAGAATACTGTATTTTTCGGAGTATAAGACACACCAGAGGAGAAGAGGCACCTTAGTTTTTGGGGAGGAAAATAGGGAAAAGAATCTCCTTACCAGGTATTCATCTGGCTAGCATCCTTAGTCTGGTCAGTTTCAGCACATTATTTTATCCGCTGGTTAGGGCTTTAAAAAAACCTTATTCGGAGAGAGTAACAATGAAAGAGCTTGCAAGCTGGTAAGAGCTGGGAACATCGTTAGCACATGGTTAGGGCTGGAAATAAACGTTTGGAGCAAGTTAGAGCAATGAAAAAAAACCCTGCAAAGACTTAGGGCTTGGAAAACATTCTTTGCAGAGAGTAACAATGAAAGAGCTTGTAAGGCAGTTATAGCTGGGAACATCGTTAGCACCTGGTTAGGGCTGGAAAGAAACATTTAGAGCAAGTTAGAGCAATGAAAAGAAACCCTGCAAAGTCTTAGGGCTTGGAAAACATTCTTCGCAGAGAATAACAATGAAAGAACCTGCAACATAAGAGCTCGGAAGATTGTTGGCACCTAGTTAGGGCTGGGGGGGGGGAAACCTCCCCCCCCCCCAAAAGCTGCATTCAGAGTATAAGACGCACCTGAACTTTCAGCCTCTTCTAGGGAGGTAAAACAAGTGTCTTATACTCTGAAAAATACGGTAGACGAAACCAGGCTGTGTTTTGGGCAATTCAGAAGACTGCTAGGCATCCATGCAATCACATTGCAAACATTGCTGCTATTTTTCCTTGGGTGCTGCTGGGTACCTTGGCTTTGCAGTTTCCAAGAGACAATGCTTATGTAACTCTGTACCTAGGGGTGTGTGTGTGTTTGTGTGTGTGGCAGGCCCTTGGAGAGAAGCAAACGAGGGAAACAAGGTTTGGATTTTTCTAGAGGCCTTTGTTGCTAGCCGGATCTCGTAACAGAATCTCGGGAGACTGTCAAAATAATTCTCCAGCCCAACATTTACCTGTGTAATTAAGGCGGGGCTCCTTTGAATCTCACAATTCCCCCCCACCCTCTCTTGGGTACAGAATATATTTTCCCCTTTGCAGTAATGTTTTTCCCAAGGTTTCTTTAACATTCCATCATGGTGTGTCTGTGAGTCGTTGCCAAAGGGATTCTTCCTGTTCTGTTGGGGTCTCTGGTAGAATCCTCCCAAAAATTCACAGGTACAAATTTCAGACACACACACACGTTTGAAAATTCAAAACAATGTTCTTTATAATGAAAATTCACTTAAACCAAGCCCTCTTTTGGTATAGCCAAGAGCCCTCGTCTCCAAACAAACTGGTAATTGGTACAAGTCCCTTATCAGTTATGTGATACTTAGCTTGCAGCTATGAGGCAATTCACAGTCCTTCTTCTTTCACAAAGTGAAACACCCTTTGCTCTGGTTTAGTTTCAAAGCGGGGAAAAATCAGCACACCAAAGGTCAAAGTCAGAAAAGCAGTCACGAAACACAAGAATCAGATAATCCTCCACAATGGCCAAACCCACAGGCTGCTCTTTATAGCAGCCTCACTAATTACCACAGCCCCACCCAACCACAGGTGGCCTCATTTTCTTTGATAATAATCTCTCAGTTGTTGTTGCCTATGCATCACTCTCCGCATGCGTGGCTGTATCATTAACTCTTGTTCTGAATCCAAGGAGGAGCTAGAGAATTGATCTCCTTCTGAGCTGTCTGCCACACTCTCCTCCTCCCTGTCATTCATGTCTTCTTGGTCAGAGGAGCCTTCATCATCAGATTCCACTCGAGGCAAAACAGGCCTGCAGCATGTGGATGTCTCCCCCACATCCACAGTCCTTGGGGCAGGAGCAGGGCCAGAGCTAACCACAACACTTCCTAACCATGATTTTCCCCGATTCTTCTTTAACAAGATTTGTTGGAAAGAAAGGGATGGAAATACAGAGCGTTCTGTATAACAACTGGACCGTTTTCTCCGTGAATTTTCTCACCTGTGCTAGGTAAAATGCATTCTAATTCTCTTTTTCCCCCCTGACTTCCTTCCTCTGATGTGGTGAGGAAGAGAGGTGTACAACTGGATGTTTACAAAAGGGTCTCTTGGGTTGAACTGGGAGCCAGTTATTAACAGAGAGGAAGGGAGCGGGAGAGAGAGAACAAAAGGAGGGGTGGGGAAGGGAAAGGAGGGGTGGGGAAGGGAGGATGACAATAGATCAGATCTATATTAGGTTTACTTTTCACAACTTCATGGTTTATTAGAATTCACCATCTCCCAAAGCCCCAAAACCACCCAGCTGACTTTTATGACTAAGGTAAAGCGAGAACTCACGCAATTGACTTTCATACTTATTCTAGGACCAGAACTCCCTGTCTCCCTGTTTAAAATTATCCAGTTGGCTTTCATGGCTAAGGCGGGACTAGAACTCACACTTTCCCAGTGATTGACCCAAGTCATCCATCTGGCTTTTATGTCAAATGTGGGACTAGAACTCCCTGTCTCCTGGTTATTGGCCCAAAGTCACCCAGTTGACTTCCATACCTAGGGTGGGACTAGAACTCCCTGTCTCCTGGTTATTGGTCTAATGCCACTGAGTCAACTTTCATGGTTAAGGCAGGACTAGAACTCACAATCTCCTAATGATTGGGACAAGGTTACCCAGAGGGCCCAAAGGCTAAGGCAGGACTTGAACTCATGATCTCCTGATGATTGGCCCAAAATCACCCAATTGACTTTCATGACTAAGGCGGGACTAGAACTCACAATCTCCTGGTGGGTGGCCCAAAGTCGCCCAATTGACTTTCATAGCTAACACGGAACTAGAACTCACACTTTCCTAGTGATTGACCCAAGTCATCCATCTGGCTTTTATGTCTAAGGTGGGACTAGAACTCCCTGTCTCCTGGTGATTGGCACAAAGTCACCCAATTGACTTCCATACCTAAGGTGGGACTAGAACTCACAATCTCCTAATGATTGGGACAAGGTTACCCAGAGGGCCCAAAGGCTAGGGCGGGACTGGAGCTCGTGATCTCCTGATGATTGGCCTAAAATCACCCAATTGACTTTCATGGCTAAGGCGGGACTATAACTCACGATCTCCTGGTGGTTGGCCCAAAGTCACCCAGTCAGGTTCCATTGGCTAAGGTGGGACTAGAACTCCCTGTCTCCTGGTGACTGGCCCAAAGTCACCCAATTGACTTTCATGCCTATGCGAAGGAGAAGTTGAATGTTATGCTGACAAAGGGGATTGGGAACTCTTTAGGTTGATGGAGCAATGAGGAGAAATCAGAGTTGACTTGACTTGGCAAGGGATAAGTGACCTTTGCAACTCCGTTCTTGCGTCGCTCCTGGGAACATGCCGCCTCCTGATATTTACTTATAGTTCTGGACAGGCCTCTGTGTAGAGCACCTGGGTGCCACGCGATGTTAATTCAGTGGCACATCACCTGTCACTTCAAGAGAGAGGTCATGCAGATAAGACAAATGAACAGCTCACCGTTGCCGTAGCGTTGACATTCGCCGAGTCCTTGTCCCCGGCAGCTGTTAGTTATAGTTTATAAACAAGGCTAGTTTCCATCTTCCCTTCAAACGTTCACTGATTCACAAGGACGTCGTTCCCGAGGCCATCCATTCTACGGAGTCAAAACACAAGGCTTTAGTTTTTCATGATGTGGACATGTGGACATCCAAACAAGACTGTTGTTGTTTCTCTGTGTCCTGTAATCTAGGTGGGTAGGTGCATAATTTTGTATTCATTTATTTTGTCATGTTTATGTTGTGTATATTGGAAGTTGGTGACCCTTTGAGAGCTATACGCAAGAAATGTTCATTTTAATGTATGACGGTTAGTGTACATTCAAAGTGACAATAAAGTTATTATATCATCTATGTATCTATCTATCTATGTATCTATCTATGTATCTATCTATGTATCTATCTATCTATCTATCTATCTATCTATCTATCTATCTATCTATCTATCTATCTAATCAATCAATCTATTATCTATCATCTACCTATATCTCTCTGTCTCTCTATCATCTGTCTGTCTGTCTGTCTGTCTGTCTGTCTGTCTGTCTGTCTGTCTGTCTTTCTATAGAAACATAGAAGACTGATGGCAGAAAAAGACCTCATGGTCCATCTAGTCTGCCCTTATACTATTTCCTGTATTTTATCTTACAATGGATATATGTTTATTCCAGGCATGTTTAAATTCAGTGACTGTGGATTTACCAACAACGTCTGCTTGAATTTTGTTCCAAGGATCTCTCTCTCTCTCTCTCTCTCTCTCTCTCTCTCTCTCTCTCTCTATATATATATATATATATATATATATATATAGATAGATAGATAGATAGATAGATAGATAGATAGATAGATAGATAGATACACATGTATCTATCTATCTATCTATCTATCTATCTATCTATCTATCTATCTATCTATCTATCTATCTATCTATCTATGTGACGGTCTTGGTATATTCGGGTTTCTTCCCATGTAGGATTTGGAAATTTCTGGCGACGTTTCGACGAGGTCTCACTCGTCATCTTCAGGCTGGTGTTTCTGTCCTTGTTCTCAGGCGAACACTGCAATACCTGAGCTGCCTTCCTTCTATAAATACTGGTGGCTGGGTGTGGTTTGATGGCTCAGCAATTGCCTGCTGTGTAGAAACTTCCTGGTGAGTCAGTGGGGTAACAATTGGGGTCGTTGATGTAGCTGAGGTATGCTGATTAGTTAATGGTTGTAGATTAGGCGTGATATCCTGAGTAGTTGGAACTTGCAGGCTACTTGATTGCTTTACAATGTGTGTTCTGAGTTTGGTTTCTGTGGCTGGGATACCTTTGAGGGCTGGTTTCCAGATGTCTGGTAAGCGGGAGGTATCATCCCGCTTGTTCATATTTTGGGGATGTTTTTCTATCTCGATGGCTTCCATGATTATTCTTTTGCTGTAGTGTTCTGTTTTGGAAATTAATTTGGTACTGTCAAAATCAATTTCATGTCCTGTAGTTTTGAAGTGTTGGAAAAGGGAGGAGGTTTTTTCTTTTTTCTTTAATGCATTCTTATGTTCTGCAACACGTGCATTTACTCTCCTGTTTGTTTGTCCAATATATGTGGCTGGGCAGATTTTACACGGTATTTGATAAACTCCCTGGTTTTCTAGTTGGATATTGTCTTTCGGGTTTCTTAGGATGTTGGCTATTTTTTTATCTGTACCAAAGGCTGTCTTGATGTTGTGTTTGCGGAGAATTTTACTGATTTTATCTGTGGTGCCTTTGATGTAAGGGAGGAGGGCGATGCCATTGTCCTGTTCTGTGTCTTGGTTCTTGTGGGGTGTCTCTTTTTGGATTAAGTTGTTGATTGCCTCTCTTTGGAATCCATTGGAAATTAATACATTTGTGAGACTGTGTAATTCAGGTTCCAGGTGGTCTTTGTCGGCTAGGCGTTTAGTTCTGGAAATGAGGGTCTTGGCTACGGAATTGATCTGTGCGGGGTGGTGGTGGGATTTTGTGTTCAAGTAGCGGTTGGTGTGTGTCTTCTTCTGGTAGATGGTGTGTCCTAGGGAGCCATCAGGTTTTTTGTAGATTAGGACATCCAGGAAGGGAAGTTTGTTGTTGGTTTCTATTTCCATGGTGAATTGTATTTTGGTGTGTAGGCTGTTGAGATGTGTGAGAAAGCTATCCAGTTTTTCTTTCCCATGTGGCCAAATTACGATGAGACCTCGTCGAAACTTCCAAATCCTACACGGGAAGAAACCCGAATATACCAAGACCGTCATACCTGTACCCGTGAAAATCTACGAAAACAAATATCTATCTATCTATCTATCTATCTATCTATCTATCTATCTATCTATCTATCTATCTATCTATCTATCTATCTATCCTATCTATCTATCTATCTATCTATCTATCTATCTATCTATCTATCTATCTATCTATCTATCATCTATCATCTACCTATCTCTCTCTGTCTCTCTATCATCTCTCTATCTATATGTCACCCACCCACCCATCTATCCATCTTTCTTTCTATACCTTATCATCTATCATTTATCTCCCTCCCTCTCTCTCTATTATCTATCTATGTAATCAATCAATTTATCATCTATCGTCTATTGTCTATCATCTATCAATATCTATCTGTCTCTATCTATCTATCTATCTATCTATCTATCTATCTATCTATCTATCTATCTATCTATCTATCTATCTATCTATCTATCTATCTATCTATCTATCTATCTATCTCTATCTCTATCTGCCTGCCTGCCGCCTTACTTACTTACCTACCTACCTACCTACCTACCTACCTACCTACCTACCTATCTATCTATCTATCTATCTATCTATCTATCTATCTATCTATCTACCTCTGTCCCTCCCCCCCATCATCCACCCATCCATCCCTCTACAGAATCCACAGTGGTCTGAAAAATCAGCGTTTCCATCGGATAATTGACATTCAAGCTTAAATTAAATCAATCAAGTAAAAAGAGCAAATGATGAAAAAATCCTTTACCCAAACTTTCTCAAGCCCCCAAATAAGTTACCTAGACCTCATCCTCATATCAAAAGGATAAAGCCTACAAACACAGACTTCATTTCATGTCCCAGTGGAACCACATGTTCAGAAGAATATACTGTATACTTACACACACGGCCCTTCAGTTGTCATCCCAGAATTTGCACATAGACACTGCCACCCCCCCTAAAACTCTCCCTCGATTCTCTGCAGCCAAAACTATTTCCTTTTAGGATTGAATATTTCTTCTTTCTTCTCCCAGCTGTCTGGACATCAGTATTATGCATTCTTTTACAAACCCGACTCGAGCTATTGTATTGAGCTATGAGTATTGTATTGGCAGTTCTGTATTAGCAAAAACTTCAGAAGAGAAGGATTTAGGGGTCGTGATTTCTGACAGTCTCAAAATGGGTGAACAGTCAGGTGGTAGGAAAAGCGAGTAGAATGCTTGGCTGCATAGTTAGAGGTATCACAAGCAGGAAGAGGGAGATTGTGATCCCGCTGTATAGAGCGCTGGTGGGACTCCATTTGGAATAATACTGTGTCCAGTTCTGGAGACCTCACCTACAAAAATATATTGACAAAACTTAACGGGTCCAAAGACAGGCTACAATAATGGTGGAAGGTCTTAAGCATAAAACGTATCAGGAAAGACTTCATGAACTCAATCTGTATAGTCTGGAGGACAGAAGGGAAAGGGGGGACATGACCGAAACATTTAAATATGTTCAAGGGTTAAATAAGGTTCAGGAGGGAAGTGTTTTTAATAGGAAAGTGAACACAAGAACAAGGGGGCACAATCGGAGGTAAGTTGGGTGAAAGATTAGAAGTAATGTGAGAAAATATTATTTGACTGAAAGAGTAGTAGATGCTTGGAACAAACTTCCAGCAGACGTGGTTGTTAAAGTCCACAGTCACTGAATTTAAACACGCCTGAGATAAACATAGATCCATCCTAAGATAAAATACAGGAAATAGTATAAGGGCAGACTAGATGGACCAGGATGTCTTTTTCTGCCATCAATCTTCTCTGTTTCTTTTCCCCCTAAAACTCTCCCTTGTTTCTCTGCAGCCAAAACGATTTGCTTTTAGGAATATTGAATATTTCTTGCTTCGTCTCCCAGCTGTCTGGGTATCACTATTATGTATTCTTGCTCAACCCCATCTCGAGCTGGAATCCCAATTATTCCTCTGAGAGGCGGCCTCCATTTCTTTGCTTGTTTCTTTGGTTTTCTACTTGGTGAAAATGTCCCTTCCGCCCCTGTTGTGGGAGGCGTGAACAGATGTAGCATTGGGCGTCAGAAGTAACGGAATGACTCAGGCTGATCTGTAAGGGAGATGGAGCAACGATCTTGGCTGTTCCCTTGGGCCTGAATTGATTGCGACTGGAAACTTGGAACCCCAAGGAATTTGCACAGATAATTACCTCCTCCGACACGGTGGATTCCAAGCAGAGCTGAGCCTTCATTGCCATAGATTGAACTTTCCTTAACGTAGCGCCGTGGTTGCTACAATGGGGACTGAAGCGAAGGCAGAGTCAGAGGGAGCCAATCTTTGCTTTATTTCCTCAATGCAGCAGTAGCAAAAAAAAAAAAACCCCAATAAAGGGGAATATACTGCAACAACATCACCAAAAAGGCATCAAGAGTTGTTGACCTAATCCTACGTAGCTTCTGCTCCGGTAATCTCACACTACTAACCAGAGCATACAAAACTTTCGCCAGACCAATCCTTGAATGCAGCTCATCTGTCTGGAATCCCCACCACATTTCGGACATAAACACTCTAGAAAATGTCCAGAGATACTATAATAATAATAATGATAATGATAATAATAATAATAATAATAATAATAATAATAATAATAATAATAGTTGTTGTTGTTGTTATTATTATTATTATTGTTATTATTATTATTATTATTATTATTATTATTATTATTATTATTATTATTTAGATTTAGATTTGTATGCCGCCCCTCTCCGAAGACTTTACTTGAAGAGCCCTTCACTCCTCCACTCACAACAGAACACCAATGCTGGCTGGGGAATTCTGGGAGTTGAAGTCCAGATCTCTTCAAGTTGCCAAGGTTGGGAAACACTGCCCTACACAACTAGACTAGGTTTCGAAAGCTTAGCACTTCATTGCCTTAAATACGATCTAAGTATAGCCCATAAAATCAAACCGTGGATAGTTTAAGGGTAAAATGTTGGGGGTTAGGGGAAGATACTACGGAGTCCAGTAATGAGTTCCATGCTTTGACAACTGTATTGCTAAAGTCATATTTTTTACATTCTAATTTGGAGCCGTTAATATCAAGCTTGTATCTGTTGTGTGCTCTTGTGTTGCTGTGGATGAAGATGAAGTAGTCGTTGATAGGCAGGACATTGCAGCATAGGATCTTATGGCCAATACTTAGATCATGTTTAAGGCGACATAGTTGTAAACTTTCTCGATCCAGGATAGTAAGTCTAGTTTCATAGGGTATTCTCTTTCGGGTGGAGGAGTGAAGGGCTCTTCCGGTGAAGTATCTTTGGACATTTTCAAAGGTGGTAATGTCCGAGATATGGTGTGGGTTCCAAACAGATAAACTCTGGTAAGAAGTGTGAGATTGTTAGAGCAGAAGCTATGTAGGATTAGATTAACAACTCTTGAAGCTTTCTTGGCGATGTTGTTGCAGTGGGTCTTGGCACTTAGATCTTTAGTTATTAGTACTCCAAGGTCCTTAACCGAGTGGGGGTTATCTGTGATAATTGGATTATTCAGTTTGTGTTTGTATTTGTAGTTCTGGTTCTTTTTGCCGATGTGTAGGACAGAGCATTTGCTGCTTGAGATTTGGAGTTGCCGTGTGTTAGACCAATCAGACTGAGTTTGGAGACCCCTGCTGTAGACAGACTTAACAGACAAACAGAGTTGGAAGGAACCTTGCGGGTCATCTAGTCCAACCCTCTGCTCAAGCAGGAGATCCTACATTTGCCTCTACTTAGGATTGAACTCACAACCTCCTGATTGTGAGGCAAGAGCTCCCCCTTTAGGCCACAGCAGCTGGGCAACTTCTACTCGTCCGTGAGTTTAGTTTCATCCCCTGGAAAACAATTCTCTCTCCCCCTTACTCTCTGAGTAGCTGTTACAAACATTTTGATGGTCGGCAGTTAACCAACTCTTGCATGGAGAAAGATTCCTGTGGTTGCATCTCTTTGAGTTGCTTCACTTGTAGAAGTGACAGCCCTGCAGTCCCCGAAGCGTAAAAAAAGAGGACAGTTTGATCCTTGGCCATCTTTCCATTCCGCTGGTCCTCCACACCAAAAGATTTCTGAAAGTCCAGAGGTGAAAAGAAAAGAAAAAAATCACAAAAAGAACAGAAACCATTTTTTTTTAGTTTCAAAATTCTTTCCGCTGCCTGGGGACATTTAAAAGGAGCCTGGGTTGTAGCAAAGTCCGAGACTATTTTGGGAACAAAACACCAGCCAGAGCTGTGGCTGTAAGTGTAACATTTATTTCTTTTGATGCTTTAGAGCTGTGCAAATTCACGTTTTTGGATGTGACGTGAAGAGGCAGCTTTTGTTATCCTTTTGAGTCGCACACCTGATTGTTCTCATGCGTGAAAAGAGATTCTATTTAAAGGGGGGACCTGTTGTTCTTTTGTCCTTCCACCCCAACATAGTTTTTTAAAATTAATTTGTATTGATTTTCATATTTTCCACATCTTAATATTTCTGAGCAGATCCACATCCATATATATATACATTAATATTAATACTAATATACTTTGTACATTATATATTGCTTTTCCTTTTTGTCAATTACATTCCCATCTCACATTATTATTATTATTATTATTATTATTATTATTATTATTATTATTATTATTATTATTATTATTATTTAGATTTGTATGCCGCCCCTCTCCGAGGACTCGGAGCGTCTCACAGCAACAATACACAATACAAATCCAATTATGTCCAATGTTTTTTTTGTCCATGCAAAATACAACATAGTTTTAATTTGACATATTTATGGTAGGAAACCACTCACGTTGCTCACGCCCTTATCACCTTGAGATTCGACTACTGCAATGCTCTCACCATGAGGCTACCTTTGAAGTGTGTTCGGAAACTACAAATCATGCAGAACACAGCCACACGAGCAGTCATAGGCCTTCCTGGACATGCCCATGTTTCTCCAACACTCCGCGGACTACATTGGTTGCCAATTGGTTTCTGGACACAATTCAAAGTGTTGGTAATGACCTATAAATCCCTACAGGGCATCGGCCCAGAATACTTACAGGACCGCCTTCTGCCACATGAATCCCAGCAACCGGTTAGGCCCCACAGAGTTGGTCCCATCAACTAGACAATGTCGCTTGGTGGGGCCTACGGGAAGGGCCTTCTCAGTGGAGGGCCCGGCCCTCTGGAACCAGCTCCCCCTGGAGATTTGCACTGCCCTCACCCTCCTCATCTGTTGCAAGAGTCTGAAAATCCATCTATACGCCAGGCTTGTGCCGATTAGATCTCAGTCCCCTGGCCGACGAATGTTTGTATGGCTGTTTGAATGGGTATGACTGATTTTTTAACACAACTAGGGGCTTTAGATTGTTTGTTTAGTGTTAATTTAATTGGATTTAGCTATTGTATTTGTTGTCGGGATGGCATAAAACTCCAACAAATAAAGAAAGAAATGGCAGAGCTGGGTCAATCCTACTGCCATGCATATTGTTGGTATTTCTTGGTGCAGCTATGCTACGAGACCTTCGACATACACTGAGCAGAGATTAAGGAAGAGTGTGGATGTGTGATATAGCCAGTAACAACACAGATGTAGTATGCTAAACAAGCATTATTTACATATACAGTGATCCCCCGAGTTTCGCGATCCCGATCTTCGCTAAACGCTATGTCGCGATTTTTCCACCCGGAAGTAAAAACACCATCTGCGCATGCGCACCCTTTTTTTCTATGGCCACGCATGCGTAGATGGTGGAGTTTGCGTTCCCCGCCGGGCAGATCAGCTGCTGGGTGGCTTCCCTGGGTCTTCCCCCTCTTGCTGGCGGGAGGGCGAGCGGCAGGCATCAGCGAGGAGCTGGGGTTTCCCCTTTGCATGGGCGGCCGGTAAGACCCCAGCGCCGCTTCCCAGCTGAGTCCTGAAGCCAAACGCGGAAGTTCGCCTTTGTCGTTTGGCTTCAGGACTCAGCTGGGAAGCGGCGCGAGCGAACAGCGTGGGCGGGCGAAGGGCGGGCGAGCGGCAGGCGAGCGGGCAGGCAGGCGGCGGACAAGCGGAGGGCGGACAAGCGGCGGGCGCGGCAGCAGCGAGGAGCCAAAGATCTGCGTGGGCGGCGGAGAAACCCCAATCTTCGGCTCCTTGCTGCTGCGGCGGAAGTAAAAACACCATCTGCGCATGCGCAGATGGTGTTTTTACTTCCGCACCGCTACTTCGCGAAGAATCGATTGTCGCGAGGGGTCCTGGAACGGAACCCTCGCAATAATCGGGGGACCACTGTATACATATCTACAAGCACAAAGCAGAAATAAGTCTGTGGAGAGGGGTGGCATACAAATCTAATAAATAAATAAAATAAAATAAATAAATAAATAATCAACAAACTGCACATAGTAAGCACGAAGCAGAAAAATACTCCCCCCTCAAGGCAAAAGGCAAAAAAAGTGAATGAGCTATCCAGTGTCATCAACGGAGAGAGTGCTGGCGCCCTCTTATGGCTAACTAGACAAAGTCCTTAAAGAGATATTACAACTGTAACAAATGCAAACTACAATTGGTAGTTTAACATACATGGCAATCCCAAATATCGTTATGTACCATGTACTAACACATATGATGCACAAAATGGCTTTTGCATTCAGACGGAAGCAAAGGGCAGAATAAATATAAGAAGGCAGAGCCCTCGTCCCCCTTTTCGCAAATGTTTCCTGCTCTTTGGTGGAACCCCAGGGTTTTTTGCAACCGAATTTGGAACAATGGGGGCTTTTGTCTTCCCAACAGCAACGCAACGGCAAAAATCATCATTTGTTAGGCTTTGAAAATATGAGAGAGTCTGAAAGCAATTTTGTAAAAAGCTTAAAAGCTAAATTATTTGTGGTTCTAAATGGGGTAGGTTTTTGTTTTTTAAAAAAATTGGTAGATGAATTAGCAGTTATCAAAAGAGGGAAGATAGAAACGGCGTGTCTATTTTTCCAGAATAAGTCCCCTGCATTGAAAAAGTGAGAAGAAACCAGCAAGAATTTTGCAGCTTTAAATTGCCTACGCTCATACACAGGGAGACAAACACAGGCACAGACACACAAAAACACACACAACTTCAGTTATTCTCCCTTGCTGGAATTCTTGTGTTGTCTTCTGCTTTCTTGCTAATAAATTCTACCCACCCTCAGATTCTTGTTCCTTTTAAAAAACTTTTTTCCAGATCAGAAATTGAATACTAATTTAGATTGCAGGAGGCTATGCTACCAGTTCTCGTGTGCGGTTGTGGGTGCGATGCTTCTGGGCGTGTGCAGAAGCATCC
The DNA here is from genome assembly GCF_031021105.1 of Erythrolamprus reginae. NCBI lineage: Eukaryota > Metazoa > Chordata > Lepidosauria > Squamata > Dipsadidae > Erythrolamprus > Erythrolamprus reginae. Next base: position 137,132,105 of record NC_091953.1, on the reverse strand, counting down.
CAGTCGGATGGGTGGAGCTTCCCGTTACCGATACCAGTTAAGAGAACCAGGCCAAACCAGGAGTAACAGGGTTTATAGGGTTGGAAGGGACCTTGGAGATCTTCTAAGCAGCATGAGAAAATATTATTTTGCTGAAAGAGTAGTAGATGCCTGGAACAAACTTCCAGCAGACGTGGTTGGTAAACCCGCAGTCACTGAATTTAAACATGCCTGGGATCAACATAGATCCATCCTAAGATAAAATACAAGAAATAGTATAAGGGCAGACTAGATGGACCAGGAGGTCTTTTTCTGCCCTCAATCTTCTATGTTTCTAATACAAACAATGGCTGCCAACCTGCCTTCCATTGAGGACCTGTATACTGCATGAGTCAAAAAGAGGGTTGGGAAAATATTTACTGACCCCTCACATCCTGGACACAAATTGTTTCAACTCCTACCTACAAAACGTCAGAACAGAGCACTGCACACCAAGACCACTAGACACAAGAACAATTTTTCCCCGAACGCCATCACTCTGCTAAACAAATAATTCCCTCACTACTGTCAAACTATTTACTTTGATTCCTATGGGAAAAATTCTTCTTACAAACTTTTCTACTTAAGAACCTGGTTACGGAATGAATTAAGTTTGTAAGTAGAAGTACCACTATACTCCGAATAATACAGTGTGTGTGTGTGGGGGGGGGGGGTGGGGGTGTTTGTATGAGGTTCCTTGGGCCAAATTCTGGCCATTACTCATTGAGAACAAGCTGTCATTGGAAGGCGTTCTCCCAACAGACCACCCATCCCTGGGTCTTATCAGTTCAGGAGGCATCAATCTAATTTGCAGGCTACGCTTTGAATCTCCACCAGCACTTAGAAAGGCACCGTGAGTGACACTTGCTAAGACTTGGCAGAAGAAGTCTATATAAAAAAAAAACCCTTCATTTTGCAGATTGAGTTTAAGCAAGCAATTCCTCAAGACTGTCATTCTGTCAACCGAGCAGGTGAAAATGCCTTTGTATTAGCTGTTCCTTTGCCCCGCTGTTTACAACATGCAATGCATCTTGCGTTAAGGCTCTGGAAACTGTTGCCATAGCCACCCCTTTTCTAAACTCATTACATATGTTCGGTCAAAATAAATTTGCAATGCCCCTTAATCTCGGCTTGCCTTTGAAACAGCGTCCCCATTCAAGGCTTGCTTGATCGTCCCTGGCTGAAAACTCATTAATGGCGATTCGTTGTGCTATACCTACAAAAATATAAAACAAATTAAGTGTAAAAAAAAACCCCATTAACTTGCAGCTGGGTAGAAAATCCTACCACGATTTTAGACAACTGGGGAAGAATGGAGACTATATTATTACTATCATCATCATCATCATCATTATTATTATTATTATTATTATTATTTCAATTTCTGTGCCGTCCTATTCTTCAGACCCATATATATAATGGCTATAAATACTAGCTATAATGGCTACAGATATTTAGATATTGATAAAATTGAACGGGTTCAAAGACGGGCTACAAAAATGGTGGAAGGTCTTAAGCATAAAACTTATCAGGAAAGACTTAATGAACTCAATCTGCAATCTGGAGGACAGAGGGGAATGTATTCCCAAGTGGCAACTACAGTAGTATTCAGCCAGTAGATGGAAGTATTTGTAAGTTTGTATCTATGGTATATATTCCATGCATTTTTATTATAAGTATAGTTTCCTGTTACAGTAACTACAGTATAGATAGCAGTAAAGCACATGGTGACAGTACCTTTTGTTTCCTCCATGTGATGCTTTATATAAAACAGAGTTGCTAACAGTTGTATCTCAAGGATTACTAGTGCATCCTGAACCTTTTTAACCCTTTAACCTATTTCAATGTTTCAATCGTGTCCCCCCCTTTCCCTTCTGTCCTCCAGACTATACAGATTGAGTTCATTAAGTCTTTCCTGATAAGTTTGATGCTTAAGACCTTCCACCATTCTTGTAGCCCATCTTTGGACCCGTTCAATTTTATTCATCTCTTTTTGTAGGTGAGGTCTCCAGAACTGAACACAGTATTCCAAAAATGGTTTCAAAAGTGCTCTATATAGCGGGATCACAATCTCCCTCTTCCTGCTTGTTATACCTCTAGCTATGCAGCCAAGTATTTTACTTGCTTTCTCTACTTCCTGACTGCACTGTTCACCCATCTGGAGACTGTCAGAAATCACTTCCCACAAATCCTTCTCTTCTGAAGTTTTTGCTAACACAGAACTGCCAATACAATATTCAGATTGAGGATTCCTTTTCCCCAAGTGCATTATTTTACATTTGGAAACATTAAACTGCAGTTTCCATTGCTTTGGCCACTCTAGTAAAGCTAAATAATTTGCCATATTACAGGAATATACAGGAATATCAACCCTATTGCATACTTTAGAGTCATCAGCAAATAGGCAAACCTTCTCTACCAACCCTTCCCCTATGTCACTCACAAACATATTAAAAAGAATAGGACCCAGAACAGAACTTTGTGGCACACCGCTTGTAACCAGTGTCTGCTCAGAATACTCGCTTGCAACAACTTGCTTCCTCAACTACCAATATTTCTCTTCAGCTCAGCTGTTTAGTATGATGTCATCTACGACCGCGCCTTAACTAGATCGCAAGTTACAGGGAAATGTCAGGGAAATATCAGGGAATTTCAAAATGCTTTTCCCCTGGACACTCTGTTTCAACTGGGTGGGAAGCTCAGATTCAGGGGTCCAAGTGTAGGTGCCAAGATGGCTCCAGAAATAAATTGGAACTTTGACTCAGACTCTGATTTAGTTTGGATGCTACCTGGAACCTTGACAATGCATTTATGTACAGTTGCAAGAGAGAAGGTGCAGGGAACCATGGAGATGACCTTGAAAAAGATATCTGGCAGCGTCTAGGAGAAAGTCAGCTGCAGAAGACAGTTATGCTAAAGTCAAGAGAGTGGGAAAGGATTTGAAAAAGACTCAGATTGTCATTCCCTCTGGTATTAAGAGGGAGGGAAAGGAAAACACGGACAGACATGGAAAATTATGTCACTGTAGCCTCAATATAATGCTAACCCTTGAGTTGAGTCAGTTCTGTCTTCTCCGTTGGCATCAAGGTTCAACTCCTAAGCAGAACAAAAGAGCCAACAACCCAAGAAGAAACCCCCCCCCCCCCTGGAGTTATCTACAACATGCAGTATGAGGACTGCAACAACCACTGTGTAGGACAGCGATGGCAAACCTTTTTTGGTTCGTGTGCCAAAAGGGTGTGTGTGTGTGTGTGTGCTAGCAACGCACCCCTCCCACCAACACATGCGCACCCCCTAATGTTGCTTCCTGCGCATACAAGCAGGCCTTTCTGAAGCCTGGTAGGCAGTGGTGACTTCATACCAGTGTGGTCCGGAGTGCCACATTGTTTGGAACCCACTGATAGTTCTGGTTCAGGCTGATTCAGGTTATAATTGGAACAAATGATTGCTGGACGCCTTATTTTTGTAAAAACACAGCAAAACTCTTCTTTATTTTCCTTTCACTCTTCATTAAAACATCTGCTATTACGCAGCGCCATTCATTCTTGTTTCCCTTTTAAGCAGTTAGGCAGATTATCACAGGAGTAACTTCAAAACATTCCACAAGTCATTCTAAAATTTATGGGCTAATCTGTGCTAGAGAAGAGCCATAAAAACAGGTTATAAATCACATGGTTAACTGCTTACGTGCCGGAGTGCAACTGGAAAGAAACTATCTTGGTATTACAAAATTGACGTAATCAGCTTCTTGTCCGTTCACACCTGGATGTGAGGTAATTAATTAATTAGTTCCTCACTCTCTGAGATCCTAAAATCTGCTCCCTCTCAATTCTTCTAATCTTTTCTGGTGGCGTCTGAAGCGGGGGTTAACCCATCTCCAATCCTGCCCATTTGATTCATCTGAACTCGTGTGTATGTCACAATCTTCTTCCTCTAACATTCATTGATGTTCCCCTCTGTCTGTAAATCAGGTGAATTGGCCAATTCTAAAACACCCTCTCCTTCGGAATCCCAGCATTCCCCAGGCTGAAAGGGAGTATACACAACATCGACGATGCAATTCTCGGTGTTTTTCCCCTGGTGTCTTCGTGTCAGAAGAAGCCCTCTGGACCACTCTCGTCTTAATGCTGAGCTTTATTCTTCGTCCGGAGACACAGCTGAGGGCTTCTTCCACACGGAGACACAGGGGGGAAATCACTGAAAATTGCACCAGTGGGTTCTTACCGATGCAGCTCTCTGGACTCACCACTGCTGGTAGGTGGGAAAAAAAGTCCCCCAATGGACAAACTGGACGTTTGGGAAAATGCACTTCCAGTTTGCCGTTGTGTTGTTTTTTTGCACTCCGGGGCTTCGGACCTTCAGGAAGCTTCCCTAAACCTCCCAGAGTACAAAAACCAGCACACCAGCAAACTGGAAGTGCATTTTTCTGAATTTGCGGTTTGCCCGTAGTGCTGTTTTTTGCACTCCGGGGCTCCAACACATTCATGCCTGTGGGAGCTGAAACATTTTATAGTCTCGCATGCCCTCATATATGGCTCTGCATGTCACCTGTGGCACACCTGCCAGAGGTTCGCCATCAGGGCTCTACAGATTATACAAAAGAGACACAACCAGCCCATAAGAGAACAAAAGACTCCGTGATTGGTTGGCTGACTGACAGCCACACTATAAAAGGAGCTTCCAGAAGTCAGTTCGCTGGACTATTGAATCGGAGCTGGAGCAATGCTGAAAATGCCAGAATTTATTTATTTATTTATTTGTTTATTTGTTTGTTTGTTTGTTTATTTATTTATTTATTCATTCATGTATTTATTTATTTATGTATTTATTTATGTATTTATTTGTGTATTTATTTATTTATTTATTTATTTATTTATGTATTTATGTATTTATGTATTTATTTATTTATGTATGTATGTATTTATTTATTTATGTATTTATCTATCTATCTATCTATCTATCTATCTATCTATCTATCTATCTATCTATCTATCTATCTATCTATCTATCTATCTATCTATCTATTGGATTTGTATGCCGCCCCTCTCCGCAGACTCGGGGTGGCTAACAACAATGATAAAAAACAACATGTAACAATCCAATTTAATAAAACAACTAAAAACCCTTATTATAAAAACCAAACATACACACAAACATACCATGCATAACTTGTAATGGCCTAGGGGAAGGAATATCCTAACTCTCCCATGCCTGGCGACAAAGGTGGGTCTTGAGTCATTTACGAAAGACAAGGAGGGTGGGGGCCGTTCCCTGTTTAAAAAGTCTGCTAAGTTCTGTCGATGCAAAGACTCAGGGAGGACCAAGAACCCCCCAGCTATATCTCTGTCTAACTCTCTTACATACAAGTGTGGCTGCTTTTCAAGATCAACCTGGAGCCCTTATACCGTCACCCGTAAAAATGTGGTTTTCAGTCTGTTTCAAAGGCACCAGTGAGTAATTACAAACCAAGAGCAAGTAGCTATGAGAAGCCGTAAAGAATTTGGGATCCATATGGATAGGGCTGCGTTCTTCCAGAGGCGACTCCACAGGGACGGTTCTCCATCAAGCCAGTCGTAATTTTGCTAGCAAATGCGTGTGTGTATTTATCACATGCAAATGCATAGTTGGATTGAGTCCTGGAGTCTATAAATGGCTTCAAAGAGACGTGAAGGTGATGGTGGGGAATTTGATGCCTTTTTGCTCCGCAGGCTCTCTTCACTCCTTCGTTGGAGGGGCAGAGCCGAGAGGGAAGGTGGGAGTTGTGAGGCCTCCTCTGATAATAACATGAGCTAATGAGTTTTATCGCTGCTTCTTCTTCTGCGCCTATTAGAACATTTTGCGCTCTTCTGCGACTTCTGTTTCCAGCTCGAATTTGTCTGGAGGAAGAAGAAAGCGGAGCATCCAATTTATCGATCGCCTGGTGGCTCTGAGAAAGTGTGCTCGCTCTACGGTGATTATAATTAAATAGAGCATCTCTTCGTACCATAGTGAACTTTAGATGCGATAAATATAACACTGTGGAGACCTTGTGCCTTGATTGTTTTCCTGCAGACATTTGACTGCCAAACTAGGTAACAGCATCAGTGCCGGTAAGGGAGTAGCAGTGAAGGGCTACCAACATTTTTACTACCACACCAAATCACCAAAATCACACACACACACAAGCATCCCCACATGCGCGGAAGCAAAATCGCGTGAGGGACATGTTCATAGGCACATGTGCGGGCATGCCTGAATCAGGAAGACTCCAAAGGCAGCTGATAACTGTCTGACAGCCCTGGCCCCGTCTTTGCCCCGGAGGTAGAGCACTCGTCAGAGCCTTCTTCAGACTCCAGGACTGGCCCATGTTCCTTCCCAATCTCCTCGTTGTCCGAATCTGCTAGTGGACAACAACACCTATCCCTAATTCAGCTCAGCTCAAACCTTGGCATGATTCCCACCTGTCAAATATTTATAAGCATCTTAAATTTGGATGCGCCAATGTTGTTGACCTCTGTGTTTTGTCGTGCTAGCGATTCCAAATGCTTAATTTGTCTTACATGTGTTTTATCTTTTTCCCTTTGGGTACCCAGTTCGTTGTTTTTGGAATTTAAATGCCATTTTCTTTGTAAATAGGAAACATCCCCCTTTGGTAGAATAAGGTTTTCTTCATCCTGCAGCTGCTGTTTGATATAATGATTTATTAAGGTACTAGGACAAATATTGATCTGGCTAATAGCTTCTGCCTTGCTGCATAATACTCTACGTTTTACTCTTCTAAAAGGGGCCCCTGTTCTTTTGCTCACTTCCTGATTGATCATAAATGCTTTGGCCTTTCCCTCCAGCCATTATCACCCTGACCAAAGTGGTAAATAAATGCAGAGTATTTATAGACTCATTTAGAAGGCAAACATATCCAAATACCGTCCTGGAAGAACGCTATTTGGATGATGTTTGGTAGGTTTAATAGAGTCTTACAGCGGCGAAGGACAGATTCTATTATGAGATTAAAAATGTTTCTTTAATGCTTTAAAGATTAAACATGTCTCGAAATCTTATCAGGGGAAGAAGCTGGATCAATCCCTCAGTGAGCATCTGCGAAGGAAGTCCTACAAAGCTCCACCCAGTCAATTGGCCTTCCCCCCATCTTGCATGTCAATGTATATATTCTTGAGGGATTAATTAATGCAGCTGTTTTGGAAAGCGATCTCCGGAATTTGAATCACTCCTTCAAATGACCCACCTCGGTGGAGAAATATTATAATTTTTATTGGAAGCTCTGCAGCTCATTTTTATTCCAGGAACTCAACAAGTTATGTAGAAAACTTCAATACTGACTGCAGTCTGAGATTCTTCTTCTTCTTCTTCTTCTTCTTCTTCTTCTTCTTCTTCTTCTTCTTCTTCTTCTTCTTCTTCTTCTTCTCCTCCTCCTCCAAACTTAAATTAAAGTTTACTCTGAGAAATAACATATTCAGATAAACAGTCTAAAGTCATACACATAATAAGTCAGAATAACAATCCAAATATTACCAAGTATGTAGTCTTTCTTACCAATTGTCTTTGTCATAATCAGGAAAGATATCACGCCTAAACACATTTTACCTGTAATACATGACTACGATACAGAGAGATTGCAGAGCAAATCTAACAGTGAGTAGCCTTACAAAGAGAATCAGAGAGGGTGACTCAGAGAAATAAGCTATAAACTCTAGCACCCTCTTGTGGCAGTCTGCAACACCTGCAGCCAATATATTGCCAACCCAACAGTTATGGACAGAGTCCTAACACTATCCTTTTAAAATCTGCTTTTTGGGGGGGTCCGTATAGCATAATTCCATGTATCTCTGGAGAAGGCTGACTCTGTGGGCCCTTACTGGCCGCAATGAGGTATGAAGGGGGAGGCGGTTCCGTAAATTGTCTGGTCCTGAGCCGTTTAGGGCTTTAAGGGTGATAACCAAGACCTTGAATTGTGCTCGGAAATCGACTGGCAACCAATGCAGCTCACGTAGAGATGGAGGAATACAGACATACCATGGTACACCTGTTATTGCACCTGCCGCTGCATTTTGCACCTGCGGGTAGCCCCATGTAGAGTGCATTGCAATAGTCAAGACGAGAGGTGATGAGGGCGTGAGTGACTGTGTGGAGAGCCTCCTGGTCAAAGCATGGCTGCAGTTGGTAAACAAGCCGAACTATCTATCTATCTATCTATCTATCTATCTATCTATCTATCTATCTATCTATCTATCTATCTATCTATCTATCTATCTATCTATCTATTTATTTATTGGATTTGTATGCCGCCCCTCTCCATAGACTCGGGGCGGCTAACAACAATAATAAAAAACAACATGTAAATCCAATACTAAAACAACTAAAAAACCCTTATTGTAAAACTAATTATACATACAAACAAACAAACATACCATGCATAAAATTGTAAAGGCCTAGGGGGAAAGGGAATCTCAATTCCACCATGCCTGACGGCAGAGGTGGGTTTTAAGGAGCTTACGAAAGGCAAGGAGGGTGGGGGCAATTCTAATCTCCGGGGGCAGTTGGTTCCAGAGAGTCGGGGCCGCCACAGAGAAGGCTCTTCCCCTGAGTCCCGCCAGACGGCATTGTTTAGTTGACGGGACCCGGAGAAGACCCACTCTGTGGGACCTAACTGGTCGCTGGGATTCGTGCAGCAGAAGGCAGTCCCTGAGATAATCTGGAGAACCTGCGCGAAAAGCACCCTAGCCACAGCCGAGATATGTTGTTCTAGCCTCAGCTGTGGATCTAGGAGGACGCCCAAGTTGCAAGCCCTATCCGAGGGAGGGATTTTTTCTCCCAGGGCCAAAGACGGATAGATGGAGTTGTCTTTAGGAGGAAGGACCCACAGCCTATCAGTCTTGTCTGATTGGATCTCCTTGAGGATTGACCAATTGGATCTCCTTGAGGTCTGAGAGACACTTGGGGGTCTTCTCCAATACCATAGTTCGAAAGCAGTACTTACATTTACCTGGAATTTGAGATTTCCCTTTAGGGTGGGCTAAACCATTGTTTCAGAGGTGGTCTAGACCAGGGGTCTCCAACCTTGGCCACTTTAAGACTTGTGGACTTCATCTCCCAGAGTTCCTCAGCCAGAAAAGCAAAGCTGACTGAGGAATTCTGGGAGTTGAAGTCCACAAGTCTTAAAGTGACCAAGGAGACTCCTGGTCTAGTGGTTCTGCTTCATCTGGGACTACTTCTGAGGCTGTGAAGGGCTGCAAAAATTTTTACTACCACCCTGTGGGCATGGCTTATTTTGTGGGTGTGGGTTGCCAGCCATGTGACCAGGTGGGAGTGGCTTGACAATCATGTGACCAAGGGGTGGCTTAAAGGTCATGTGACTGGCTGAAAGGTGGCCAACTTGACATCACTCACGTCAAGGGTGCCTGGCTTCTGTTCACCTCAAAGAAATAAAATTTCCCTCTCTATTTACTGTTATTGAACATCCAAAATATTCTATTTAATTCTATGTATATGTGCCATATATGTACACACAGGCACACAAAAATACACATTATCTACTATATAAAGTGTTCTGTCTGGCTCTCTGGTAGACTCCTCCCAAAAATTCACAGGTACAAATTTCAGACACACACACGTTTGAAAATTCAAAACAATGTTCTTTATAATGAAAATTCACTTAAACCAAGCCCTCTTTTGGTATCGCAAAGAGCACTCGTCTCCAAACAACCTGGTAATTTGTACAAGTCCCTTATCAGTTCTGTGATACTTAGGTTGCAGCTGTGAGGCAATTCACAGTCCTTCTTCTTTCACAAAGTGAAACACACTTTGCTCTGGTTTAGTTTCAAAGCAGGGAAAAATCAGCACACAAAGGTCAAAGTCAGTAAAGCAGTCAGGAAACACAACGATCAGATAATCCTCCACAATGGCCAAACCCACAGGCTGCTCTTTATAGCAGCCTCACTAATGACCCCAGCCCCACCCAACCATAGGTGGCCTCCTTTTCTTTGATAATAATCTCTCAGTTGTTGCTGCCTATGCATCGCTCTCCCCATGCGTGGCTGTATCATTAATTCTTGTTCTGAATCCAAGGAGGAGCTAGAGAATTGATCTCCTTCTGAGCTGTCTGCCACACTCTCCTCCTCCCTGTCACTCATGTCTTCTTGGTCAGGGGAGCCTTCATCAGCAGATTCCACCGGGGGCAAAACAGGCCTGCAGCATGTGGATGTCTCCCCCACATCCACAGTCCTTGGGGCAGGAGCAGGGCCAGAGCTAACCACAACAATAAAGTATATGTATACACATGCAAGCACAGCTCTTCTAAAATTATACAAATTCAACCTCATTTACTGTGATAGGAGAAAGAGATCCAGAGCCCAGAAGAGAAAAAAAAGAAAAAAAAATCATTTTTTTCTACTGGTTCTGCGTACATGACCATACCCGTAGGAGCCCATCACTGCTTTGAGGGTTACTTCTTCTCTTCTTTTGTTATTATCTATACAACGGCAGAAACAAAATCCAACCTTGATAAGAAAGGGCGATGGTTTACGTTACCCAGGGAAAAAAATAATGGTCTATATTTCTGTAGCTTTCCCCCCTCGACTTGTGGTTGAGTGTCAAGAGTTCATACGACCTCCATTCACTCGGCTCTTTGACTTTGCCGTGTTCTGTCTCCCGTTCATCCTTGAGTTGCTGCGAAATATTTTCCCGCAGTTTTGACAGCTCCCTAAAGCCACATTTCCTAACGCTGCTCATGAAGGATTCTACGCGGGGTAATGTGATCTAAATTGAATGATCTCTCTGAGCGATGCAGGCGTATCCGGGGGGGATGCTAATATATACCCAGCTTCTGTTTCCCAACAAATGTTGCTTAATAACGTTTTAAATACTGGAGAAAGTAGGGCGTGTGTGAGCGCCTGCCTGCCTTTATACGCACCCTGGAAAGTAAGTAAACATTTGTTCATTATGGCCTTATCTGTAAAGGCAGAATACAATTGTCGAGGGATTTCGTTTAATCAGGATGCAGTGTATTGCCTTGCAACCCAACACTTGACATTTATTTTTGGGAAGGTTTTGTTTAAAAGCCAGCATTGTGGAGACAAATAGCTCGTGTGTTTCCATTTTATTGCTTATTCTGAGACCGCGATTGGAAAGACTTCAGCGGCTTCTCTATGCCTATATCACCCAGAAGACAAGAAGAATGTAGCATCGATCGGATCCTAAGATTAGAGATTGAGTCAACGTCTCGGTGATCTTAAGAGAAACAACCTAAGGTTCTACATTTAGGCAAGGAAAACAAAATGCACAGGCACAGGATATGTGTGGTACCTTGCTCAACAGTAGTAACTGTGAGAGGGATCTTGGAGTCCTCATGGACAACCATTTAAATAGGAGCCAGCCGTGCGCAGCAGCTGCCAAAAAGCCCACACAGTTCTAGGCTGCTTCAACAGAGGGATAGAATCAAGATCACGTGAAGGGTTAATGCCACTTTATAAGGCCTTGGTAAGGCCACACTTGGAATATTGCATCGAGTTTTGGTCACCACAATGCAAAAAGGATGTTGAGACTCTAGAAAGAGTGCAGAGAAGAGCAACAAAGAGGATTAGAGGACTGGAGGCTAAAATCTATGAAGAACAGTTGCAGGAACTGTTGCATGGATCATTTAATGAAAAGAAGGACCAGGGGAGACATGAGAGCAGTCTTCCAATATTTCAGGGGTTGCCACAAAGAAGAAGGAGTCAACCTATTCTCCAAAGCACCTGAGGGTAGGACAAGAAGCAATGGGTAGAAACTAAACAAGGAGAGAAGCAACTTAGAACTAAGGAGAAATTTCCTGACAGTCAGAACAGTTGATCAATGGAACAGCCTGCCTCCAGAAGTTGTGAATGCTCCAACACTGGAAGTTTTTAAGAAGGTGTTGGATAACCATCTGTCTGAAGTGGTGTAGGCTTTCCTGCCTAGGCAGGGGGTTGGACTAGAAGACCTCCAAGGTCCCTTCCAACTCTGTTGTTGTTGTTGTTGTTGTTGTTGTTCTTCTTCTTCTTCTTCTTCTTCTTCTTCTTATTATTATTATTATTATTATTATTATTATTATTATCATTAACCTGTCCCAGTGGGACTTTCCAATATTATCATCAAGGAAAGAGGAGTAGTTGTCATCATCATCATAAGATCATAATTTGATGTTATTATAATTTTAAGATCTGCCTTTGAAGAGTGCTTGGAGATGCAGCCGCGCGAGCTATTGTGAGTCCTGCAAGATTTGCCCACATTTCAGATTATTTACATCTAAGTAATGACATTGCTCAGTTCTGGCACATCCTATCAACTTCTTGTGAGCTATGAGGCAAAAGATGATGGACGATTCAAGGGAATGGGTTATCCTTGCCCATTGCACCATAAGGTCTCCCATAGATTGCTCCGTGTCTGGCATCATCTACTTCTAGTGATGGCGAAGGAGGAGCCATATCTGCTGGCACGTGAGCCGTTGCCTTAACTCAGCTCCAATATGCATGATCCAACAGCTGGTTTTTGGCTTACACAGAGGCTCTGGGAGGGCGTTTTTGGCTTCCAGAGAGCCTCCGGGGGGGGATGGAAGAGGGCATTTTTACTCTTCCCTGCCTCCAGGGACGCCTTTGGAGCCTGGGGAGGGTGAAACACGAACCTACTGGGCCCACCAGAAGTTGGGAAACAGGCCATTTCCAGCCTCCAGGGGGCCTCCAGGGGGTAGGGGTAGCTGTTTTCGCCCTCCCCTGGCATTGAATTATGTGCAATAGCATGTGTGCACACTGTTTTGGCACCCGGGGAAAAAAAGGTTTGCCACCACTGCTCTAGGCTTATTCCTCTCTTGACTCAAGCACCAGGCGGTGCCTGTCCTTCTACGGCCATTCTGCTCACATAAAAAGGAAAGGATTTCCTACAAATAGTATTTTTTCCCCTCTCTTTTCTTAATATATAGCAAATGGCAGCAAGTTGTCTTACTTGTACGACTTTCTTGCCTTTGACATTTGACCCAGAATTGGAATAATCCAAATTTTCTCTGGATTGAGGGCGATTTAATTAACAGGAAGTGATTTTTAAAAAAATAATTATGATTATATTATGAAAGAGCATTCAAAGATGTAGGTAGTGTAGTCACGTGCCAGTCCCTCAGATCCTAAATAACCCCTTAACCATGCTGTAAGCAAGGAGGATAAAGGGGACGTTAAATCTCCCTGCGCAAAGTTTGCTCCCTAATTGCTTCTAGGTAAAACAAGCCATTCCTTACCCCGCGTTGCTGACCTAGCAAAGGATCGCTTAATTTTTCTATTAAGATGAAGCCGCTCGGGCTTTTGTTGTGGTGGTTTCCTGGGTTTTTAATGGATTCAGGCAGCCCGGAAGGTTTTTCGCCAGACGTACGTTGACCTGGAGGCCTCTCGTATTAGCTTTTAATACGTTCATTGCAAAACCTTCCGTGTGACATTTCAATCTCTCTTCAGTAAGCAAGTGTTTTCAGATACCACCGTCACTCTGGTAACGGAGTTCTTTTAAAAATGATGATAATATTTTAATATAGTGGTACCTTTACTTACGAACTTAATTCGTTCCGTGACCAGGTTCTTAAGTAGAAAAGTTTGTAAGAAGAAGCAATTTTTCCCATAGGAATCAATGTAAAAGCAAATAATGTGTGCAATTGGGGAAACCACAGGGAGGGTGGAGGCCCTGAGGCTTCTCCCCGCCTTTTCTGGCCCAGTTTCCTCCCAGGAGATCCCTAGAGAGGCCCCACGGAGGCTTCTCCCCGCCTTTTCTGGCCCTGTTTCCTCCCAGGAGATTCCTAGAGAGGCCCCACGGAGGCTTCTCCCTACCTTTTCTGGCCCTGTTTCCTCCCAGGAGATCCCTAGAGAGGCCCCACTGAGGCTTCTTCCTACCTTTTCCAGCCCTGTTTCCTCCCAGGAGATTCCTAGAGAGGCCCCACTGAGGCTTCTTCCTGCCTTTTCAAGCCCTGTTTCCTCCCAGGAGCTTCCTAGAGAGTCCCCACAGAGACTTCTCCCTGCCTTTTCTGGCCCTGTTTCCTCCCAGGACGTTCCTAGAGAGGCCCCACTAAGGCTTCTCTCTGCATTTTTCACCCATTTCCTCCCAGGAGGTTCCTAGCGAGTCCCCATGGAGGCTTCTCTCTACATTTTTCACCCCTGTTTCCTCCCAGGAGATTCCTAGAGAGGCCCCACGGAGGCTTCTCCCTACCTTTTCTGGCCCTGTTTCCTCCCAGGAGATCCCTAGAGAGGCCCCACTGAGGCTTCTTCCTACCTTTTCCAGCCCTGTTTCCTCCCAGGAGATTCCTAGAGAGGCCCCACTGAGGCTTCTTCCTGCCTTTTCAAGCCCTGTTTCCTCCCAGGAGCTTCCTAGAGAGTCCCCACAGAGACTTCTCCCTGCCTTTTCTGGCCCTGTTTCCTCCCAGGACGTTCCTAGAGAGGCCCCACTAAGGCTTCTCTCTGCATTTTTCACCCGTTTCCTCCCAGGAGGTTCCTAGCGAGTCCCCATGGAGGCTTCTCTCTACATTTTTCACCCCTGTTTCCTCCCAGGAGGTTCCTAGATGGGACCCAAGGAGGCTTCTCCCTTCCTTTTCCGGTTACAGTTTGGGAGGTGCGGGTTTGTAAATGGAAAATGGTTCTTGAGAAGAGGCAAAAAAAATCTTTGAACACCCGGTTCTTATTTAGAAAAGTTCGTAAGTAGAAGCGTTCTTAGGTAGAGGTACCGCTGTATTCTCCACTATATTCTTCTTCCTTCGTTGTTCTCATAATCATAATTTTTTTCAAAGCAATCAGTCATTTTCTTTTGTCTTCCAAAGTGCAGAAAGGAATAAAACAGACATTAATGAACCAGGGACCCTACAGGCAGGCTCTTTAATTTATGTGGCTATGTCAGAAAGCAATCGGGTAGTGCAGCCACATGGTTTGAGAGGAAAAAGTTGAGATCAGATATTATTTTCGGAATATACATGCACCCCAAATTATTACTCTCCCCCCATTTCGAAAGGCTATAAAATGCACCAGAGTCTCCAGCTGCATCCATCAATTTCTTTATGGTGTAATTACAAGTTTCCAAGAATGTCGGGATCTCTAAATTGAAATATGGTGACACTTCCGGAAAACGGGTGCCATGTCAGCACTGTTAGTGCAATATATATGAGCCGGAGAGCAAATGTAGACTCCGAAGGCCTTGGAGCCCGGATGTCATTTTTCTTTCCCTTCGTGACATCTGCTCCTCTGTCCCTTTTTTCTATTTTCATTTCAAGGTTATGTTTTGTCTGACTTTCGGAGATAGGGAGAACCTCCCAGATGCTGAGAAGGGAGGGGTTGGTCTTGGGGTTTTGTGCCCACCCCTTCTTTTATGCGGAAGCCGTAGATATAATTTTATTTTATTTTATTTGCTACAAAGAGTCCTCGTAATCCATTTCAAGGTCTTATGCGCTCTTTCCGTAGAGTCGACAGCTTCAAGTGTTTTGGTCCAGAGAGGCTGAAGTGAAAGGAGATAGATCTCCTCCACGGTCTGACATTCACACTACATTGTGTGTTTCTTCCTTCTGTCTTCCTCTTTTCATTCCCCAAAATTATCATCATCTTCTTTTAATTGACCCCATAATCCCTTGTAGGGTGGAGTTTGGGTAACTGAATAAAGCTGAGCAATTACTGGCCAGATGCCATTCCTGTCACCAATTAGGAGGATCTCCTCTCCTCTCCTGCTACTCATCTCTTCTCTTCCCTTCTCTCCTCTCCTCTCCTCTCCTGCTACTTATTCTCTCCTCTCCTCTCCTGCTACTTATTCACTCCTCTCCTCTCCTCTCCTGCTACTTATTCTCTCCTCTCCTCTCCTGCTACTCATCTCTTCTCTTCTCTTCCACCTTCTCTTCACTCTACTCTACTCTACCCTACTCTACTCTACTCTGCTCTGCTCTATGCTACTGTGCTCCTATCCTATCCTATCCTATCCTATCCTATCCTATCCTACCCTACCCTAACTTAGACAAAGAGAAACAGAAAGGGTGACTCTTCTCTGTCCTTGCCCTCCCTCCCCCTCCCTCCCTTCCTCTTTCCACTTCAGGGGCCTGAGAACCCTAATCCAAGGTGGAGGAAAGGACAACCATCTTTTTAAAAAAATACATATTTCCCCAGAGGACATCCATTTGGCCCTGGTTTTAAATGCTGAGAGCCCTTCGTATATATACATTTTCTCTTTGGAAATGGGCTCAGTAGGGCCGTTTTTAGCTGGGTTTAGTTTGAATCATAGTTTCAACTCTTTGCGTGACATTTTAACTGTGTATGTTTTATGTTTTCATTGTTGGTCACCTTGAGGCAGATTATAAATTGTACAAATAAATAAAATATAAAGCCAATAAGTGCACGGAGGGGTTTTGAAGGAGGATTCAACTGTTACTTTTAAAAGGAACGCTGACAACAATTTAGGGATTTATCCCTGTAGTCGGTGTGATAGCATGAAAGGGCTCTGGAAAATGGCACTATTTTTTCTACTTTTCTTTTTCCTCTGGAGTTTGGATGAGCCAAGGATCTGCCTTCAGACGTTGATTTAAAAGGTCACGGAGAAAATATACAGCCCTCTGCTAATTAGATGCAAAGTCTCCAATCAACTTTTCTGTCTATGACACGGCATTACACAGTGAGTTACAACGGATAGAGTTGCCTGGAAGTTGAATCATTGCAAACCGAAATTCTTTTCTTTTTTGTGCAAAATATTTCCCTGCTTATTGAAGGGAGACACAAAGACATGGTTTTGGAAAATTGCAAACTAACCTAATTACTTTGTATTTTAATTGGATTGATTTTTCCCCCTTTCTCTCTCTCTTAAAATGATGTTCAGGTTGATTAGCTTTTAACATTCCTAAACTGATAAAAACAGGCTGGAGATGATGAGCTCACGGTGTATTAAAAAAGTTGTTTGGTACAAATTAGGGTCTGGTTGATCTCTTTTTGTGAACCCCAAACAACCTTTTGGCTTGCAATGTATTCCCCTCCTGACATCATTTTAATGAACCCGGGTGATATTATGGGATGCAAATATGTCACCTGTTTGGCTACATGCAGCTGATTTCCTAAGCAAAAGACAGGTTATTTTTATCCAGTCCAATCAACTTATTGATTGATTGATTGACTGATTGATTGATTGGATTTGTATGCCGCCCCTCTCCGCGGACTCGGGGCAGCTAACAACAGTAATAAAACAGTATATAACAATAATCCAATACTAAAAACAGTTAAAAACCCATTATATAAAAACCAATCATACATACAGACATACCATGCATAAAAGTTTAAAGGCCTAGGGGGAAGTGTATCTCAGTTCCCCCATGCCTGGTGGCAGAGGTGGGTTTTAAGCAGCTTACGAAAGGCAAGGAGGGTGGGGGCAATTCTAATCTCTGGGGGGAGTTGGTTCCAGAGGGCCGGGGCCGCCACAGAGAAGGCTCTTCCCCTGGGTCCCACCAAGCGACATTGTTTGGTTGACGGGACCTGGAGAAGATCCACTCTGTGGGACCTAACTGGTCGCTGGGATTCGTGCAGCAGAATGCGGTCCCTGAGGTAATCTGGTCCGGTGCCATGAAGGAATTCATTTTCCTTTGTTGTGTTAAGTATAAAAAGAAATAAAAAGATGGGTCTTGGGGTTTTCGTTTTTCATAGGGAGATCCCATTTATCAGGGTTACCCCAATAAAGTGCTTTTAAATGATCTTCTGACTTGGTTACTTATTGGGAAGGTAAACCGAGGCAGTTTTCCAATATCTCAAGGGTTGCCCCAAAGAAGAAGGAGTCAACCTCTTCTCCAAAGCAACTGAGGATAGAACAAGAAGCAATGGGTGGAAACTAATAAAGGAGAGAAGCAACTTCAGCTAAGGAGAAATTTCCTGAAAGGCAGAATGGTTGATCTGTGGAACAGCTTGCCACCAGAGGTTGTGAATGCCCCAACACTGGAAGTTTTTAAGAAGAGGTTGGATAACCATTTGTCTGAAATGGTTTATGGTTTCCAGGGGGTTGGACTAGATTAGATTAGATTAGAATAGAATAGAATAGAATAGAATTCTTTGTTGGCCATGTGTGATGGGACACACAAGGAATTCGTCTTTGGTGCATATGCTCCAAATGTACATAAAAGAAAATATCAATTTGTTAAGAATTATGAGGTACAACACAGTGATTATCATAGGGTACAAATAAGCAATCAGGAAACAATTAATATTAACAAAAATCTTAAGGATTCAACCAACAGTTACATTCATACAGCCATAAGTGTGAGGAGATGGGTGAGAGGAACGATGAGAAAAAACTCGTAGTAATAGTAATGCAGACTTAGTAAATAGTATGACAGTATTGAGGGAATTATTTGTTTAGCAGAGTGACGATGTTTGGGGAAAAAAAACCTCTTGTGTCTAGTCTTGGTGTGCAGTGCTCTATAATGATGTTTTGAGGGTAGGAGTTGAAACAATTTGTGTCTAGGATGTGAGGGGTCAGTAAATATTTTCCCCGCCCTCTTTTTGACTCGTGCAGTATACAGGTCCTCAATGGGAAGGCAGGTTGGTAGCAATTGTTTCTCTGCAGTTCTGATTCTCCTCTGAAGTTTGTGTCGGTCTTGTTGCGTTGCAGAACCGAACCAGACAATTTTGGAGGTGCAGATGACAGACTCAATGATTCCTGTGTAGAACTGGATCAGCAGCTCCTTGGGCAGTTTGAGCTTCCTGAGTTGGTGCAGAAAGAACATTCTTTGTTGTGCTTTTCTGATGATGTTTTTGATGTAAGGTGATCATTTTAGGTCTTGAGATATTATAGAACCTAGAAATTTGAAGGTCTCCACTGTTGATACTGTGTTGTCTAGTATTGTGAGAGGTGGTAGGATGGGAGGGTTTCTCCTAAAGTCTACCACCATTTCTACGGTTTTGAGTGTGTTCAGTTCGAGATTGTTCCGGTCGCACCACGCGGCTACTTCAACCTCCTGCCTGTGTGCGGTTTTATCATTGTCTCGGATGAGACCAATCACTGCTGTCATTTAGCATGACAAACCTGACTAAGCAGCAAAACCCCCAAATTTCAGCTGTTCCCTTCTCAAGCACAAAGTCCAGAAATGATTTCCGAGGAGGAACAAAGTTAGATGTGTTCTTTTCTTTGATTCAAGCAGTCAATTTAGCTATTTCTATCAGGGTTCCCCCCCCCCCAGCCAGTCCTAGGGATTGAGTTGAAATTGTTTTCTGACTAGGTTTTCTTTTAACAAAGGCCTTCTGCTCTTCTCAGCCTGGTCCTGCCTTCTTATTTTACAGGCACAAAAGAGAAAATATGAAAAAGGGAGAATAGTCTAGGAAAATGGCCAGCGTCAAAAGTCCGGATAATTAGTGTTGTAGGTTTCATTGGAAGATAAGTGGTTAAGCAAACATGAGAGAGGTAAAGATGTTGTTTAGTTGAATTTAACATCTGGGCTTCAATTCTTCCGAGCAATGTTAGTGAAGTACTTTGCCATTCTTTGATTCTGGATTTCCCCCACAATTTCAGTCTAGCTAACTGAGCCTATCCAGTTCCCAACACAATCCCTCAAGTTACTATAGGTCAGTGATGGCGAACCTATGGCATGGGTTCCACGGGTGGCATGTGGAGCCATATCTGCTGGCATGCGAGCTGTTGCCCTAGCACAGCTCCAACGTGCATGTGTGTGCCTGCGAGCTGATTTGGGGCCTGTACAGAGTCTCTTGGAGGGCGTGTTTGGCTTCCAGAGAGTCTCCAGAGGGATGTGGGAAGGTGTCTTATCCTCCCTGGCTCAAGGGAAACATTTGGAGCCTGGAGAAGGTGAAACATGAGCCTACTGGGCCCACCAGAAGTTGGGAAACAAGCCGTTTCCAGCCTCTTGAGGACTGCCTAGGGGCAGGGGAAGCTGTTTTTGCCCTCCCCAGGCATTGAATTATGGGTGTGGGCACTTGCGCATGTGCGATAGTGTGCATCCATACTCTTTTGGCACCCGAGGAAAGAAAAGCTTTGCCATCACTGCTATAGATTATTATTATTATTATTTATTGGATTTGTATGCCGCCCCTCTCCGCATACTCGGGGCGGCTAACAACAGTGATAAAAACAGCATGTAACAATCCAATACTAAAACAACTAGATGCTTTCTATTGTACGTACATACACAAACACATACACACATACACAAAAACACACACAAATTTAGTATAGTTCTAACTTCTGAAGAGCTGTTATTTTGACAAAGGAATCCCTTTAACTGTTCATTGGCATCCTTAAAAGCTGATAATTAGTTAGTATGGATACTTTTGATACCAGATACATACTGTTGTGTCCCAGCAACAAGCCCCCCAAGAAATCAACCCCCCCCCCACAGATTTTACAAGATTTAAGCATGTCATTCTAATATTTTAGAAGCAGGAAGATTTGGACTTAGAAATCCAGCAATGAAGCAAGAAATAAGTCAGTTTGATACCAGCTGCTAATTAGAGTCCAAAAGAGAAAACCAACATTCACATATATTTTCTTTGATCACGCAGCTCTCATTAACTGACTCACTCTGACTTGGCAGGAAGCTCGGAGATAACGAGCCCAACTCCCCAGTTCGTAATTCATCATTTAAATCATAATATTCTCAGAGAGAAATCCGAGCAGACATCTGGAACATAACAAAAGTTGACTTCCGCACTGAAGCATCATGTGGCTCAATTTTAAATAGCCTAAGGATGTGGTCAATTGTTCTAGAGATCTATCTATGCAGAGACCTCCTTCTGCTTAGCCACTCATGTCTCCTGACAACCCTGCATACCCAAGCATCAAGAAGAGGCTCCTCCTCTTCTCCTGAGTCACTCATGGGCATCTTGAGAGGTGTAGAAGGCCCTGGTTCACTTTCAGCCTCTGACACCACATCCTCTCTGACCTCCTCAGTACCTAACTCGGGTGCCAGGTACTCAGACCAATGGTACCAGCCCACACCCGTCTCTCAATCCTTGGGATCCATGACCAGCTTTGCAAGATGCAGATGGGCCACAACACATACATACACCAACACACACTCACACACCAACACACACACAAACTTAATATACATAGAAACATAGAAACATAGAAACATAGAAGACTGACGGCAGAAAAAGACCTCCTGGTCCATCTAGTCTGCCCTTATACTATTTCCTGTGTTTTATCTTAGGATAGATATATGTTTATCCCAGGCATGTTTAAATTCAGTTACTGTGGATTTACCAACCACGTCTGCTGGAAGTTTGTTCCAGGGATCTACTACTTTTTCAGTAAAATGATATTTTCTCACGTTGCTTTTGATCTTTCCCCCAACTAACTTCAGATTGTGTCCCCTTGTTCTTGTGTTCACTTTCCTATTAAAAACACTTCCCTCCTGAACCTTATTTAATCCTTTAACATATTTAAATGTTTCGATCATGTCCCCCCTTTTCCTTCTGTCCTCCAGACTCTACAGACTGAGTTCATTGAGTCTTTCCTGATACGTTTTATGCTTAAGACCTTCCACCATTCTTGTAGCCCGTCTTTGGACCCGTTCAATTTTGTCAATATCTTTTTGTAGGTGAGGTCTCCAGAACTGAACACAGTATTATTCCAAATGGGGTCTCACCAGCGCTCTATATAAGGGGATACTTCTAACCTCTGACAAAGGAACCCCTATAACTATTCATGGCTATCTTTAAAAAGCTGAGAATTATCACAGGGAATTGCAGGTGGCAAAAACATAGTCTCCAGTTTCAGGAAGAGAAATATTCAGTGAATTAGAGTTACAAAAGGAGAATAAAGGTTAAAACTATTTTTTTGGGGTAGTGGTGGTGGTAGAGAATCAAAAGAGTTAATTGCTTTTATTCCCCTCATTGTTGGGTGTTGTATGGGGAGTTCCAATCAATTGCTTGGAATTATTCAACCAAGAAGGAACAGTTGTAAAACGTAATGAAATTTGGGACAAAAGGACACATTGTTTTTAAGGCAAATAGAAAAAAAAAATGGCTTTGAAAAAAAAGAGAGAGCCAAAGATGAATTACACATGTCTTGAATCCAGTCCAGCCCAGAATATAATATTTTTCTAATTTTTCAGAAGAATTCTTTTGGCAATTCTTCACACTTTTTTTTCTCCAGGCTTCTGAAAAATCCCACATTGTTGGAACATAATTATAAAGTTAGCATCTTTAACCAATTTCTATGTACTGAAGATATTAACCTAGTTTGGGGAATGAAACAACCAAGCTCAGAGAGAGCACCAAGCCACAAATGTTCTCCTTTATGCATTTCTCTGGCCATCCATCTGAGTCTCTATCTGCATCTCTGGTCTGCCTGTCTGCCTGCCTGTCTTCACCATCATCATCATCTCTACTCTGTCTGTCTGTCATCCTCTCTTTCTCATCTTTCTATTTATCTATTATCTGTCTATACCTACTTACCTACTTACCTATTTATCCGGGGTAAAATCCTCTAAAGTTTGCTATTGGTTTGCTTTGCGTGCTCTTTGTGCGAGCATGCACTCTGCACATGCATATGCGCCGCAGGCACTACCATGCAGTGCTGAATAAAAAGGAGCATTTTGAAGCCATCAGAGTCTGCAAAGGTTAGAACAGTGAGGGGAAGATCAGCTGTGTCACACAATTTAGATTAGCACAGCACAGCTGATTTTCACATATATTGATTTGCCCAAATCTGTAGCATTTTTTACTACTAGTTCAGGCAAACCAGTCCAAAACAGTAGCATTTCACCTACCTAGGTCTAATCAGATTCATGAAGGAAGAATTATTTCTATTTATCTATCTACTCTATCTACTCTATCTACACTCTCTATCTATCTATCTATCTATCTATCTATCTATCTATCTATCTATCTATCTATCTATCTATCTAGTCTACTATCTGTCTGTGTTTCTGTCTGTCTGTCTGTCTGTCTGTCTGTCTGTCTGTCTGTCTATCTATCTATCTATCTATCTATCTATCTATCTATCTATCTATCTATCTATCTATCTAGTCTACTATCTGTCTGTGTTTCTATCTGTATTTCTGTCTGTCTGTCTATCTATCTATCTTTCTTAGGTCTGTCTGTCTGTCTGTCTATCTATCTAGTTTACAATCTGTCTGTGTTTCTGTCTGTGTTTCTGTCTGTCTGTCTCTCTGTCTGTCCCTCCATCCATCCATCTATCTATTTTAGGTCTGCCTGCCTGCCTGCATCTATCTATCTATCTATCTATCTATCTATCTATCTATCTATCTATCTATCTATCTATCTATCTATCTATCTATCTATCTATCTATCTATTCTACTATCTGTCTGTGTTTCTATCTGTATTTCTGTCTGTCTGTCTATCTATCTATCTTTCTTAGGTCTGTCTGTCTGTCTATCTATCTATCTAGTTTACAATCTGTCTGTGTTTCTGTCTGTGTTTCTGTCTGTCTGTCTCTCTGTCTGTCCCTCCATCCATCCATCTATCTATTTTAGGTCTGCCTGCCTGCCTGCCTGCCTGCCTGCCTGCCTGCCTGCCTGCCTGCCTGCCTGCCTGCCTGCCTGCCTGCCTCTATCTATCTATCTATCTATCTATCTATCTATCTATCTATCTATCTATCTATCTATCTATCTATCTATCTATCAACTATCTATCAACTATCTTTCTATCTAGCTGTCTGTCTGTCTGTCTGTGTATTCTATTATGTCTGTCTGTCTGTCTTTCTATTTATCTAACATATCTCTCTTCCCTACCCCCCACCCTCTCCATCCATCCCAATTGCTTCAGAGCAATGACTGAGCTCAGGTACCTTAAGCTCCTTTGCGAGCTGGTCTGCAGAAGAGACCCAGAGTAGCTGTAGAGAGCATATTGGCTGCTCCAGATGCAGATTTTGGACTGACTGCCCAGCTGCCTTTCCGTAGCACAGGAAGTGTCTTCCTGGAACAAGGAATTCTCTCAGCTACAAGAGCACTTTTGCAGAAGACAGGATGTGGGCGTTTGGAAGGAGTCTATCCAGATTGGCAACACTCGTGGGACTGATTCTTACTGCTTGCACATCTCCTTATCTTACAAAAATCATAACATCTTTTGGGAAGATTTTAAGTAAAAGGCATTTTTTTAGGGTACATTTTTGTCTGATGCTATTAAAAAGCTGACTGGGAGAAGCCTTGGAATATAAATTGTAAAATTACAAAAATCAGTGGCATTCAAAGAACATTATTATAAAATGTTTTACAGATGGTGCCTAGCACCATCTAGTTTGGCAAAGAAATATCCAAGTTCCAATCCAAACTGTTGGAAATGCCAAAAAAAAGTTAGGCACCTTCTTTCACCTATGATGGACCTGTCCCAAAGCGAAGGGTTTTTGGAAAATGATACAAAGATGGTTACAGGAGATAATAGATATGGAATTAGAATTTACCCATGAAAACTTTTTATTAGGAACAGGGAAAAAAACAATATTTTAAAAAATTCAATATTTAATAATCCATATAATAACAAGCGCAAGGATTTGCTACATGCAATACTGGAAAAACAACGCAGTACCACTAGAAAATAAAGTTCTAGATAAAATTTATGGATGTGCACAAATGGATTGGCCGACAACCACAACTCAGAATATTATGAAACTTGGAACAAATTGTATAATTGGATAGAAAATAAAATTAAAACAATGTGATTTCATGTGAAAGAATGTATGAAAAATGGAACTATGTAAATCTAAACAACAAAGTTATTTTCTGTCACTCAGAAAATAATGCACCTCATTTTTTTCTCCAACAATTATTTATTGAACACAATGAAACCTCTACACAAGAAAGAATGATGTTTCTTCTACACTCCCTATTTTTCCACGTAATGTCCGTCCCGTTCTATGGCCTTCCTCCAGCGAAACACAAGGGTGTGTATGCCCTGTCGGCACCACTCCTTGTTCTAGTCACAAAGCCATTTCTGCACTGTGTGAATCACCTCTTCGCCATCCTCAAAATGTGCCCAGCGACTAACCGTACTTCTGTTGACTGCCGATTCTCCATAAACTGTGCACAAATGTTTGTGAATATTCTCAACAGTTTCTTTCTCTGAGTTGAGAAATTCAATGTCGACATGCTGCTTGTAACGTACGTCACTTACAGATGCCATTTCAAAACATGGCTGCAGCTACGCTATCGGTCTGAAGAAACACAAAATTTACACACACACTCCTGACAATTCAAATAATGTCTATCTAAAGTTTCGCATTCATACCATTACTGTAGGCTGAGAAAAAAATGTGGTGCATTGTTTTTTGGACGACCCTAGTAGATTATAGAATTGATATAATGTAAGAGATCGGGTATTGATCTGTATAAAATTACTGCGATGTTTTAAAAATGAATAAATGAAGCATTTTTTTTTTAAAAAAGCCAGCGTGCCTGGAAAATGAGTAGAATAGCTGGCCTTTTTATAAAGCTTCTGGAATTCATTGTATATTGGGGCACTGGAAAGAAAACACTGAAACTCAACCAGACCCGACAAATAATTAGCCAGATTCCATTTTTTGACATTAAAGTCAGTGTTGGCTGTCTGGGAATATTTTGCTTTTGGCACCCTGAAAAAGGCCGAGAGAAATTAAAGGTCTCGCCATCCTATCTTGATTTTCCGTACACAGTTGTCTTGTGCTGGTTCGTTTAGCTACAAAATGATGGTGTGTCAGTTCGGCAGTTGGCGTCTTTGCTTACACGGGAGCAACAGAAAGGAAAGAAACAACAACGACAATGTCGTCGATGGCCTCCTTCCCTGCCAAATGAATCCGCAGCCATGTCTTTCCCCCAGTCACCGATAATGACGGAGACCTGGCGTCTTCCTGTCAGCACGGCGGCGTCTTTTGTAGGGGTTTCAGTGGGAGCAATATTGGCCTTATTAGAAGTGACAAATGGAGCTGCTTTGTCAAGGGTGAATTAGCCCTGAGGTAAAATTGCTCCAGTCTGTTGGCGGAGCTACTTTTTAGAGTCGTTTTGGGCTACGTGCCGTCACTGAGCGAGGAAAGGTTAGGTTGCCTTGGCTTTATTGAAGCCGGAGTGATCGAATGTGAATTAAGTGGCTAGGTGGGTTGAATTGACACAGGATAACAGTCGAATCGTATGAAGTTGAACTGAAAGGAATTCGCTTGCTCTCCTTCCTTCCTTCCTTTCTTTTTTCCTTCCTTCCTTCCTTCTTGCCTACCTGCTTCCTTCCTTTCTTTCTCGCTCCCCCATTCCTTCCTTTTTCCCTTCTTGCCTTCCTTCCTCCTTCCTTCTTTTTTCCCTTCCTTTTCCCTTCCTTCCTCCTTGCTTTCCTTCCATCCTTCTTGCCCTCCTTCTTTCTTTCTTTCCTTCCGTCCTTCCTTCTTTCATTTTTCCCTCCTTTCTTGCCTTCCTTTCTTCCTTATTTCCTTCCTTCATTCTTCCATCCTTCCTTCTGGCCCTCTTTCTTTCCTTCCTTCCTTTTTTTACCTCCTTCCTCCTTTTTCCTTCCTTCTTGGCCTCCTTCTTGCTTTCCTCACCCCCTTCCTCTCCTTCCTTTCTTTCTGCCTGTCTGCCTTTCTGCCTGCCTTCCTGCCTTCCTTCTCTTTTCCATCTTTTTCTGCCTGCCACCTTCCTCCCTCCATCCCCTTCCTTCCTTCCCTCCCTCCCTTCCCTTGCGCCTTCCCTTTGATCCAAAAGCTAATCAAATGTACCCTTTTATTTAATGTAGCAGACAGACCTGATTAGAAATATTGACACTAATGTATAAATCCCTGGGATTGGTCGAGCAGGAACCTTCAATGTATAAAACCATCCTTTGTCTGCAGGGTGGTTAGTTAGCCCTTTCTTATGCTCCTTTTTGAGAACTGGAGCCACTGGGCAGCAGTCCGATAAAATGGAATAGCAGAAGATAAATAAAACTCGACTAGCTGTCGGACAACCGTCCATGCTCCCTAGGCCTCCAGCCACGGCAAATCTCTTTTGCCGTTGAAATGTAGCTGAAACTTTGCTCTGCGTGTGTGCACTTATGCCAGTGTGTGGAGTTTCCACATCAGCTTCATCTGATGGCTAATGTTTTAGAACATGACAATCTTTGCAACAACACAGAGAGCACCATGCCGTGACTTGTTCTACTTTTCTCTTACCAATCGCCTTTGTGGTTGCAACATTCTCTCCCCCCCCCGGTACCTCTGTTTTCCCTGTTTTTCTTGACAACGGCGTGACTGAAGTGGAGCAACTTATTTAACAAAGAGCTGAACCCCAAAAGTGTATTCACCTCAAAACTACCATATTTTTCAGAGTGCAAGATGCGGTGGAGTATAGGACGCAGCTTATTTTGGGGGGAGGAAAATAAGGGGGGGAAATGTGCCTACCAGGTATTCACCTGGCTAGTGTCCTTAGTCTGGTCAGCTTCACCACATGATTAGGGCTGAAAAAAATCTTATTCAGAGAGAGTAACAATGAAAGGGCCTGCAAGCAGCTAAGAGCTGGAAACATTGCTAGCACCTTGTTAGGGCTGGAAAGAAATTTATTCCAAGCAAGTAGAGTAATGGGAAAAAAGCCTGCAAAGACTTAGGGCTGGAAAAACATTCTTTAGAGAGAGTAACAGTGAAAAAGCCTATAAGGTAAGAGCTGGGAAGACCGTTAGCACCTTGTTAGGGCTGGAAAGAAACTTATTGGGAGCAAGTAGAGCAATGAAAAAAAGTCTGCAAAGACTTAGGGGTTGGAAAACATTCTTTGGGGAGAGTAACAATGGAAAAACCATCAAAGTAAGAGCTGGGAAGACCATCAGCACCTTGTTAGGGCTGGAAAAAAGCTTAGAAAAAGCTACATTTGGAGAATAAGACGCACCCAAATTTTCAGTCTCTTTTAGGGAGGAAAAAGGTGCATCTTATATTCTGAAAAATACAGTAGAGGGACCAAATAGGAAAAGAGATAGTCTTTGTTGTGACTCTTACGTGCTTTTGCATGTTCTTGAAATGTGGACATGAGACCACGGACGTCTCCCCTATTAAGGAAGGGGAGGCATTATTTGTTTAAATGGCTTGGCATCCAGATCTTGTGAAGCCATGAAAAAAACATCTGGGAGCCATAAAATATAAACAATCCTTTTCTGAGACTCTTTGGACCAATTTTCCTTTTCTTTTCTCAAGCAACTTTTAGGAAACCTCCAGAAAGGTTAGGAAATATGGCAATCATATTTTGAACCTTATGGTACTTGTCTATCGGGGGGATTCCCAATTCTGCTGCTACCAGAGCCAACCACAACACATCCCCATTCACTCAACAAAACATACTAATGCACTCGTTGGCCAGGGGGCTAGCATCTAATGGCCCCAAGCCTGGCGGCATAAATAGGTCCTTAAGCTTTTACGGAAGGCAAGGAGGGTGGGGCAGTGAGAATCTCCGGGGCTGATTCCAGAGGGCCGAGGCTCCCACAGAGAAGGCTCTTCCCCTGGGCCCTGCCAAACGACATTGTCTGGAGAAGGCCGACTCTGGGGGACCTGAGATATATTCTCATTGTGCCCAGAGAGAGAAATATCTGCCTCTACCAGTAGTGGATGGCACCCGGTATGGCTGGGATCAGGGTTCCGGTAGCGGAAATGGAGATGTGCATGCATCTCCATGCCCCCAATGCGTACATGCACGTGTGAGATTTGGCTTCTGTGCATGCGCGGAAGCAAAAATATCCATGAAAATTGCCGAAATCTTGCTCATGTGCATGTCCTCATAATAATAATAATAATAATTTATTGGATTTGTATGCCACCCCTCTCCGCAGAGTTGGGGCGGCTAACAATAATAATAAACACCACATGTACAATCCAATAATAAAAAACAACTAAAAACCCTTATTATAAAACCAGACATACACACAAACATACCATGCATAACTTGTAATGGCCTAGGGGGAAGAGCTATCTCAACTCCCCCATGCCTGGCAGTATAAATGAGTCTTGAGTAGTTTACGAAAAACAGGGAGGGTGGGGGCAGTTCTAATCTCCGGGGGGAGTTGGTTCCAGAGGGCCGGGGCTGCCACAGAGAAGGCTCTTCCCCTGGGGCCCGCCAAACGACATTGTTTAGTCGACGGAACCTGGAGAAGGCCAACTCTGTGGGACCTTATCGGTCGCTGGGATTCGTGCGGTAGCAGGCGGTTCCAGAGGTAATCTGGTCCATTGCCATGTAGGGCTTTAAAGGTCATGATCAACACTTTGAATTGTGATCGGAAACTGATCGGCAGTCAATGCAAGCAAGATTTGGTTTCTGTTGCATACGCAGAAGCCAGATCTTGCGCAAGGACATGTGCGCCCACCTGCCGGTAACGGCAAAAGGTAGGAACCCCCACCTGGCCTCTACCTAGGATTGAACTTAAAACCTCCCGATTGTGAGGCAAGAGCTCCACCTCTACGCCACCACACCAGTCCAAAGCCAATTAATTTAATGGCAGAGTGTAAAAACATCCGAGCAATGGATTTGCAACAAACTCCTGGCAAACTTTTTCCCCCCACCGCTTCCTGTAAATGGCTCATATAGATTCCCCATCTCTTTCTTCAATAATGAATTCTGGTCACTTTTTCTCCTTATCCTCCAACGTTTCTCCTTTTTAACTCTGATCCTGTTAACAATTTCAGGTTTTTTCCCCCCTCTCTGGGCGCCTGGAAACCTATGACATTTTTTCTGGAATTGATATTAGGGGAGCAAATTAGCCCACACAGATTAGTTTTAACAGCTCCAGTGTTTTGCTTCGCCCCTCTCTGCTCGCCGCCTCGCAACCTTTCTCATTCCTAGCGCTTGATAAGGAAACCAATTAAAAGCCACCAAGTATATTTAATGACATTGCTAAATGGGGCACATCACAAATTAAAAATTCCCCATGCAAGGAGAAAAGTTATTTACGGAGGTTTGTTAACAAGATTATTTAAGAAAACAGTTCCCCCATTATTCTTTTGTTTTCTGTTTGAGGGGAAGATTTACTCACAGGAGGAGGAGGAGGCGTGTAAATTGCAATTGTAGGGAATAAAACTGGGCAGGACCCAGCCTTGAACCTCACCAGCTGGGTTTTGACAATCTTTCAAACTTTGTATTTTATTTTTCTTGATTTCCCTTGGTAATTATGGAAGAGATTCAGGAGGGGTATTAAATTAGACCAAAGAAAAAAAAATCTTAAATCTCCCCAGGGATGTAGCTTTATTTATTGCAACGGAGATAAATATTTCGAGGCTGTTTCCTGGTCTCCTGAAGCACTTTACAGGCTCAATCCCTTTTTCTGAGCTGAATAGCTGAAAATCGGGAAAAGTAGCTGCTGCTGAAGCTCGGAGGCCTCCCAGAGAGAAGAAGAGCCTTCTCCGCCCCGAGTCTGTGGAAAGGAGCGGCATAAAAATCTAATAGAAACACAGAAACATAGAAGTCTGTCGGCAGAAAAAGACCTCATGGTCCATCTAGTCTGCCCTTATACTATTTTCCGTATTTTATCTTAGGGTGGATATATGTTTATCCCAGGCATGTTTAAATTCAGTTACTGTGGATTTACCAACCACGTCTCCTGGAAGTTTGTTCCAAGCATCTACTACTCTTTCAGTCAAATAATATTTTCTCACGTTGCTTTTGATCTTTCCCCCAACTAACTTCAGATTGTGTCCCCTTGTTCTTGTGTTCACTTTCCTATTAAAAACACTTCCCTCCTGAACCTTATTTAACCCTTTCACATATTTAAATGTTTCGATCATGTCCCCCCTTTTCCTTCTGCCCTCCAGACTCTACAGATTGAGTCCATTAAGTCTTTCCTGATACGTTTTATGCTGAAGACCTTCCACCATTCTTGTAGCCCATCTTTCAACCCGTTCAATTTTGTCAATATCTTTTTGTAGGTGAGGTCTGCAGAACTGAACACAGTATTATTCCAAATCTGGTCTCACCAGCACTCTATATAAGGGGATCACAATCTCCCTCTTCCTGCTTGTTATACCTCTAGCTATGCAGCCAAGCATCCTACTTGCTTTTCCTACTGCCCGACCACACTGGTTATTATTATTATTAAATTATTCTCCTTACAGGTAAGAGACCACTGTTCATTCCGGCCACCCCTACCCATTCCGTGCCGCATCCCCGCTTTCCAGTCTCTTTCTCCCCTACCTTTTCCACCACGTCTTCGCCCTTTTCTATGGCACGGGGAGCAGAGCCTGGCGGGGCCACAGCCTATTGCTGCTAGCTAGGGTTCTCACTGAGCCACTCAGGCGTGCGGCAATATTTGGCTGCTGTGGTGCGGATCAGCCAAAATCTGGTTCGAGTGTCCTTGGTGAATGAGATTTTCGTGATTTTTGTAGTTTTCATGGCACCATGAACAGGGGCTTGTAACCTGCAGCTGTGCCTACAGCTCCATTTTTACTACTGGAACAGCGTTTCCCAGCATTCCGCCTGGGCCCCACCCCTGGTTACAACCATGTTGGTCTGACTCCGTTGTGGTCGTAACTCAAGGTCTTCCTATATCTTTGCACCTTCGCTTCTGTAGATGTTGCTGACAATGTTGATGGTGAGACGATAGTGAGTAATGATCAAGGGAATGGAGCATCTCCCTTATGAAACCAGATTGCAACGTCTTGGTTTCTTCAGCCTTGAAAGACGTCATTTAAGGGGTGACTTGATCGAAGTGTATAAAATCACGCATGGGATAGAAAAGGTGGATAGAGCAAAATCCTTTTCTCTATCACACAATACTAGGACGAGGGGGCCCTCCCTAAAGCTCATAGGTAAGAAAGTGAGGACAAATCAAGGGAAACATTTCTTCACCCAGAGGGTCGTGGGTTTATGGAATTCATTTCCAGAAGAGGTCGTGACAGCTGTCAGCCTTGATAGCTTCAAGGCAGGATGAGACAGATTCAGGGATGCCAAGTGTATTGGTGGTTATTGAAACGGATGTCCATGTGCCATCTCTATGTTGGTGGAGGCAGGTAGTGTTCCCTTGGGTCCCATTGGTTGGGGGGTCAAGAGAAAGGGAAGGTCTTGCCTTCGCCTTCTTCTCAAGATCCCCATGGACAATTGGTGGGTCACTGTGTGATACAGAATGCTGGACTCAATGGGCTTTGGCCTGATTCAGCATGGCTCTTCTTAGGTTCTTATGTTGGTGTGGTGGCATTGGGTAGTACAGGTTTTCCTCAACTTATGACAAGCCCAAACTTTATGTTGCTAAGCGAGACATTTCTTAAGTGAATTTTGGTCCCATTTTACAACCTATCTTGCCACAGTTGTTAAGTGATTCACCACAGTGGCTAATGCTAGATAGCAGGAAATGTTTTTCTCCTTGGGCAGAAAGAGAAAATATCTACTGTGAACTTCACATAGGTGTCAGGAAGGGGAACCGGTTAGTAAATTCTCAGCTCCTTCCAATTGCCCCATTCTCCCCTGAATTAAGAGATGACAAGGTCATAAAAAGGAGTTTAGGACCCAAAAAAGCAGAGAAAAACCATTTTTAGAATACATTTGCATACGCATGTGTCTGCATTAAACCAATTTATAAACAAAAGATGTGGATGCAAATGGTAAAATGTTGCATAAATATTCTGTTTCTAAAATGGCAACGTCTTCTATTTATGCATTTCTGGGAGCAAGTATTTCTTTTTAATAGTGACGTCTCATATGCAGATGAAGAGATTGTTTTGTTCGGGAAGCAGTTGAGAAGGCACCGTGGTTTGATTTTATGCGTTTGCATAAAAAATAACGCATTTATTTATTTGGTTATAAATACTTCACCCATCCATTTAAAAGTGAAAGTAATGCATTTTTTTCTTCCCCCAAATTGCTGAAATACTGAAATAGTTGTCTCATTAATTAAATGAAATCCAATCAAAGTAATGTACAATAAAAAAATGGGAGCTAGCAGTTTTCTACGGACATTTTTTTATAAAAGTTTTTTTCGTACAGACATTTTTACATATTCATCATCTCGTTCCTCATTTCATTCTTTTTACAAGGTCTTTACAAATATATTCTTTATTTATCTTATTGCTGTATTAGTTCAAGGCTGCTTTTGTACCATCCTCTCTTCCTATCTCATCCAGCCCTTCCTTCTTTCTTCTTAGACATTTTATAGGTCAGTGATGGCAAAGCTTTTTTCCCTTGGGTGACGAAAGAACATGTGAGTGCACTATCGTGCATGAGCGAGTGCCCACACCCATAATTCAATGCCTGAGGAGGGCAAAAACACCTTCCTCGGCCCCGGAGGTCCTCTGGTGGCCAGAAATAGCCTGTTTCCCAACTTCTGGTGGGCCCAGTAGAGTTGTGTTTCCCTAGATAATATCATAATGCAGAAAGTAGGCCTCAGGTAAGAGTGCTGAGTCATTCAGAGGCAATTGAGCATGCAGCAACCTAGCAATTATGTGAATAGTATTTAACTAGGCAAGAGCTCCCTGTTCTTTCTCTGTCTGTTCGCTGTTAGCTGTGTGCGTTGCTGTTCGTGGAAGTATGCTTTGAAGAAGCTGTAATGCTGTAAAAGTTGGTTCCTGTGAGTTATTGAATTAAGATAGTTATAGCAAAGTACTAGTAAGATACTAGTTTATTGTATGTATAGTATACACAGTAGTAGTAGTAGTATAAAGAAGTAAATATATTTTTCCACAACTTCCTACTGCTGCTACGTTTCGTTGAAGACTTCACCTCCATTTCTACAGGTCTGTGGCTGTCTGTCTGGTTGGGTTGGTGGGCTGGCTGGACTGGTTTGCTGCTTGGGCACAAACAGGCTAGCTTCTGCAAATGCAAGCTCTGATAGTTGAGAGAGTATAGAGTATGTTGCACGACCCTGTTGGTTGAGCTGTAAATCTTATTTGACTTTGCTCTCGGGGTGAACGCCTTCTCTCTCAATACTTTGGGCCTTGCAAACTTGATTGAGGTAATTCCCAGTCTGAAATTTCAAGGTTGGCATCCGTCAGATGTTCTAAGAAGTGTTGTTGCTATGTAGCAATGCCTTCACTGCTGTAGAGGTCCAGGGAGAGAAAGAGCTTAACAGATTAGTGGACTGAGAAGGTATTATTTTGAGAAAGGCAGGGATCTCGTCTAATGACATATAGGGGGAAATGTTTGAAATATGGTACTTTTGTGAGTGTCTGACTGCTGAGGCCCATCATATCAAAGAGGGGGAGAGAGAGAGATAGGGAGGGAGGAGGGAGGGAGGAAAGGACAGAGCAGAAAGAAAGAGAAAGGCGGGGAGGGACAAAGAGAGGGAGAAAGAGAAAGAAAGAGAGAGAGAGAAAGAAAGAGAGAAAGAAAGAGAGAAAGGGAAAAAAGGAAGAAGGAAGAAAAAAGAAAAAAGGAAGAAGGAAGAAGAAAAAGAGAAAGAGAAAGAAGGAGGGAAGGAAGGAAAGAGAGAGGGGGTGGGTGGGGAGGAAGGAAAGAAATGGTTCCGGAAATAAATTGGAACATTGAGTTGTATTTTGACTCAGACTCTTATTTAGTTCAGATTTTACCTGCAACCTTGACAGAAGGAAGGAAAAAGGAAGGAAGGAAGGAAGGAAGGAAGGAAGGTTGGAAGGAAGGAAGGGAGAAAGAGAGAGAGAAAGAAAGAAAGAAAAAGAAAGAGAGAGAATGAAAGAGAGAGAGGGAGAGAGAGAAAGAGAGAAAGGGAGAAGGAGAAAGAAAGAAGAAAGAAAGAATAGAGAAAGGGAGAAATAAAGAAAGAAGGAAGGAAGGAAGGAAGGAAAGAAGGAAGGAAAGAAGAATGGAAAAGAGGGAGGGAGAAGAGACGGGAAGAGAGAGAGGAGAGGATGAGGGAGAGAAGGAGACAAGAGGAGAGGAAAAAGGAGAGAGAGAAGGAGAGGAGAGGAAGAGGAAGAGGAGAGCCAGAGTGAGAGAAGAGGAGCAGGGGAAAGAAAAGAGATGGAGAAGGAGGGAGAGGGAAAGAAGAGGAAAGAAGAGAGAGAGAAGGAGGGAAGAGAAGAGAGAGGGAGAGGAAAAGGGAGGAGAAAGAGAGGAATAGGGAGAAGAGAGGGATGGAGAAGGAGGAGAGAGGAGAGGAAAGGGAAAGAGAGAAGAACAGAAGGAGAGCAGAGGAAGAAAGAGGGATAGAGAGAGGAGAGGGTGAGGAAAGTGGAGAGGAGAGGAGACGGAGGGCAGAGGGAGAAATATGCCTGCTAAAGAGACTGGTGACAAAGGACATTATTCACAACTGAATAGATGCTCCTTCCTGGGAGGCCATCGGATGTAATTAATGGCAAATTTAATTCCAGCCTTCCCTGAGAACGCCAAGGGCCAGCCTTGATGCGGAGAAGCAGTGATAAATACTCCACCACTTAGAAATGGAATGTTTTAACCAATAAGGGAGAATATTTATAGCTCAGGGTTGAAACGAGGAGTCCTTGGTGCCCTCTGAGCCTGGTGGCTTTCTTGCGAGATGTCTCATCCCCCAACTGGTTAACATCATCAGTGCTAGATGATGATGATGATACCGGTCTTTCCTCGTCTCCCTCATTTTAGCTTTCGGGAGACTTACATTTGTCTCATGATCTCCGTCTCTCTCCTCCTTTCTTTTCATCCCTGTTAAATATCTTTCCACGGTGTCTCCAAAGGGTTTGTTATATGCACTTCATATCGCCTACTCTGTGCTGTATGCTATTGTTTGGTGCAACCCCCCCCCCTACTCCCTGCGGCAAAAAAACCCACTTTCCCCAGGGTCATGTGCCCCCTAGCATCACTTCCAGCCACCTCAGGGGGTCCCACCCCCACTATTTGGGAAACATGGTCTAGAGAATGAAGACTCCCTCCACCCCTTCCTCAAATTTGGGTGGTTTTTTTTAATTGTCTCTTTTGAATGTATGTAGATGTTGTTTATCTTTATGTGCCCGTTGATGGCTGATTTAAGTCCTCAACCTGCACTGAGCCATATTGTCTTTCCCTTGATGGTGGGCCTCCCTCCCTCCCTGAGCCATCGCTGCGTTCCGTCTGTTCAGTGATTATTATTTTTTGCTTCAGTTTTCAACATTGCAAAATCCCTCGTTGGACTTTACGCCTCTGATTCTGCCTGGCAAACCTTGACGGCCTCTCTCCTGGTGTCTCCCCAAA
This sequence comes from Erythrolamprus reginae, assembly GCF_031021105.1. Lineage (NCBI taxonomy): Eukaryota > Metazoa > Chordata > Lepidosauria > Squamata > Dipsadidae > Erythrolamprus > Erythrolamprus reginae. The sequence continues at coordinate 137,096,118 of NC_091953.1, read as the reverse complement.
CTCTGTCCCTCTCCCACCTGCCCTCGTGCCTTTTTGGTGTGACTTAATTGAGTTTGACTGACATCTCCATCCTGATCAAAGCTTTCCATTCAACTCCCAGTCTTTATTTAAGGGCTGAGGTTTCCTCTCGTCTAAACCTTAGCGTGACTTCCCAGCTGTGATTCATCGCATATCTTGGCTGAGGATCAACTCGCACATCTGTTAAGCTACATAATTGATTACAGTCATTTGCTAGGAGATAGTATCTCAAGGAGAAGATTGCAACCCAGCCTTTTCTTTGGCATTCCCGTTTTCTATAGGCTCCGAGTTCGGCGGGGCTGCTTTCTGTATAGATGGGCATATAGCTATACCCTCAAGTGGGATAGTTAAGAACACGGCTTCAATTGTATCAGACAGTCTCACCCTATTCGACATTCAGGTGCATGTCTTTGTGAAGAATGCTTTCAGGCTTAAGAGGGGGGAGTTAGTTTTTTGTGTGTTTCTTAAAGGTTATTTGAGAGTAGAATAGAGTGGCGTAGCATAGCATAGAGTAGAGTAGACAGTGATGGGCACCTACGGGTACGGTCAGGTACGCAGAACCGGTAGAAAAAAATTGAATTTTTTTCTTTTTCCCCCCTTCTGGGCTCTGGGCCTGTTTTTCCTATCACAGTAAATGAGATTGAGTGTGTATAATTTTAAAAGAGCTGTGCGTGCATGCGTGTGTGTGTACATACTGTTCTGTCTGGGTTCCCCCAGACGTCAACACCAACTAAAAAGAGTAGGCAGACACGCTGGTAAAAAGCAAAGTCATTTTATATCTTTGAAAACAAACACAGATAACAAAAACTGTTCTTACAAACTGGAATGCTATGAAGCTTCACAGAAGAGTCACGACGGCCAGACAATACAACAGGCTTCTTGCTGGCACACACACCACTGTCGATAATAAAACCCACGCCTCCCCCAAGTTTTCAGCCTTCGAGGCCACAAGCCAGAATCAGAGACGCCAAGGATCGAAGCAAGGTCACAGGACTCCCAAAAGATAACTCTCCACAATACAGGAAGGGCGGGCCTGCCTTTTCAACCTTTCTGAGGAGAACCACACCCAAACCCAGCTGTGGCCTATTAGGGATGGAAATACCTGGCTAATTGTCCCCTTCGTTGTGCTGCCCTTCTCTGCCTCATATCTATGATGGCTTGTGCGTTCTCATCTAATGACTCCAGGCTACTTGCTGGGGAGAGCTCCCCCCCGGGGGTCTCAGGTTGTTCTCCCTCCTCTTCGTCCTGACATTCCTCTTCCCCGTCTGCCTGGTCCTCCTCCTCCTCCTGTTCCTCGTCTTCCCCCTCTGAGCATGGAGCCGGCAGAGTTCCAGCCATTCCCTGAGGAGCCTCAGACTGAATCACAACACATACACATACAGTTTATATAGTAGACAATGTATATTTTTGTGTGCCTGTGTGTAATATGTATGTACACATATGGCAGATATGCATAAAATTAAATAGTATATTTTGGGTGTACAGTAATAGTAAATAGATAGAGAAATTGTATTTCTGAGGTGAAGAGAGGCCAGGCACCCTAACCCAAACCCTTGACATGAGTGGCATCAAGTGGGCCACCTTTAAGCCAATCACCTGACCTTTAAGCCATCCCCAATCACATGATCACCTCCCCCCGAGCCAATTTTCACCCTTAGGCTTCCCTGAAGCCTCCAGAGTGTGAAAAACAGCCCGACAGGCAAACTGGAAGTTTGTTTTTCCAAACCTCTCGTTTAACCATTGGGCTGGTTTTTTGCACTCTGGAGGCTTCAGGAGGCTGGAGTGAAAACAGCCTTCTCCGAGGCTGAAAATCAGCTGGCCAGCGCGTGCATGTGCACCCTCAGATATGGCATGAGTGCCATAGGCTTGTGCACCCTCAGATATGGCATGAGTGCCATAGGTTTTCCATTATGGGAAGAGAGAGAATAAACTAGACTAGATTAGAGTGGACTTCAGTAGACTAGGAATAGGAATAGAATAGAGAATAGACTAGAGTAGACAAGAATATGTTCTATTAGAATATATAGACTAGACTAGAATAGAAGAGGCGTAGACTAGAGTAGACTACAGTAGACTAGGGATAAGAGCAGGAACAGAGTAGAGAATAGATTAGACAAGAATATAATACAATACAATACAGTACAGTACAGTACAGTACAATGGACATAGATATAGACTAGAGAAAAGACAGATGAGACCAGAGTGGAGTAGACTAGACTAGACTGGAATAGACAAGAATAAGATAAAGAATAGAGTAGAATACTGAATATAGACTAGACAATAGAATAGAATAGCATAGAATAGATTACACTAGACAAAACTAGAGTAGAGTAGAATAGAATAGAATAGAAAATATACTAGAGTAGAGTAGAATAGGATAGAGACTAGAATAGACTAGAATATCCAGGAATAGAATACAGACTAAAATAGAGTAGTGACTACAGTAGTGTTGTGTAGTGTAGTGTAGTGTAGTGTAGTGTAGTGTAGAGTAGAGTAGAGTAGAGTAGAGTAGAGTAGAGTGGCACTCAAGGTGGCATGGACCTAGCTATCTTGTGGGCCTGCAGAAACTCTTAGGGCTTATGATGCCTTTGACCCTTCCCTGGGGCTCAGCTTGGCCACCTCCTACAGAAGGCAGCTAGATAAATGTTCTAAATGAATAAGTAAATAAATAAACCAGGTACGGCCCTCTGCCAAGGGATGCTTGAAGGATGCTGGGTGGCGTGCCTGCCGTCTCCTCCTCCTAATAAGCTAGATATTTAAAGATGCAAAGATCACCTCTTGTTCTCACAGCATTTTCTTCCTCTCCCTCGCCAGGGCGTGTTGCCTAATCAAAGGGAAGAGCGAAAAAAGAGAGGCTGGGAGAGAAGGGGAGAAGAAAGAAGAGTGAATGAATGGCTTCAGGGAGACTGAGAGCTCCATTCTTTGGCTGAATAAGTGGAGATTTCTTTCTGGTTTTTCAAAGGTCAGTCCGATTTGTTCCTGGGCCGCTGCGGCAAACCTCCTATTGAAGGCAATTCTGAGAAATCCCTCGGTCTATTGTGTGGAAATGTCAGGCATTTAGTTTTTAGTTTCCTGCACAAAAGCTTCCGTCCTTTTAGACATTCCCCAAATAGCAGGTAAAGTAATCAGCGATCAAATTATTGAATGTTAAAAAAAGAAAAGAAAAAGAAAGATGGGATGCATTGAAATCTAAGTTTAGACCTTGGAAATGCCAGCTTTAGCAGCTATTTTCCTGGGTAGATTTAAAACGTGACAAAGAAAGAAAGAAAGAAAGAAAGAAAGAAAGTGGGAGGGAGGGAGGGAGGGAAGTGGGGAAGGAAGGAAGGCAAGAAGGAAGGAAAAGAAGGAAGGAGAAATAGAGAGGGAGGGAGAGAGAGAAAGAAGAAAGAAAGAAAAAGAAAGGAAGAAAGAAAAAAAGAAAAAAGAAAAAAAGAAAGAAAAAAGGAAGGAAGGAAGGAGAAACAGAGAGGAAGGGAGGGAAAGAGAGAGAGAGAAAGAAAAAGAAGGAAGGAAGGAAAGAAAGAAGGAAAAAATAGAGAGGGAGGGAGAGAGGATAGAATAGAACGGAACAGAACAGAAGAAAGTGGAATGGAGGAATAGAGTAGAATAGAATAGAATAGAATAGAATAGAATTCTTTATTGGTCAGGTGTGATTGGACACACAAGGAATTCTTTGTCTTTGGTGCAGATGCTCTCAGTGTACATAAAATAAACGATAAATTTGTCAAGAATCATGAAATACAACACTTAAATGATTGTCATATGTACAAATAAGCAATCAGCCTGCGTAGTTGTGTTTTGTTGTTGTCGTTGACTTTTTAGTGGCACAACTGTTTTCTTTTCGGGCAGGCTAACCTCACTTCTTTTTGCGTCACCTAATAGGTTTACTAGCCGTCGGCTGCAGCCCTCAAAAATTCTGGCTTTGGACTTTCCTTGCTTTGAGATTATTTGTGAAGGGAAAGATTTGAGGGTGCCAGTAGCATCCACTCTGTAGCGTTCTGCTTTGCACGGGAGGCAGAGGGACGCAAAGACTCTTGGGAGCCTTTTCTGATTTCACCAATTCAGTTTTAAGGTCTTTCTCGGACCGACTTCTTTTGATGTGAACGGAACGCCAAATCCTTTTTTTTAAAAAAAAATATTAAATTTATGGAAGGGGGGAAAAAAGCATCTTTAAGAAGGCTTACGCGTGAGTTGCATATTCTGAAAATTAATGCGGGGATAAAGAGTCCTGCCTCAAAGCTTTTCCAATTTGGGGTTTGACGTTTGATTATTGCTGAAATATCATTTTAAAGGAAACGGCCTATTATCTGTCCCGAAGGAGCTTTAGAGTTTGGGGGGGAAGCTTCGAACGCAGCGTCCCTAGGAATGTTTAAGAATTTGTGTGGAGTTTTGAGCCATCAGGGAGTTTTGAGATCTGCCTTTGCCCATCCCAACAAAGCTTTTATTTTGGACTGGCTGTATCTGTTGCTGTGGCTCAGTCTGGTTTGTCTGGTTTGCCGACTCTAGAACACGCAACATATATTTGTCCATGTGAGTAGCAATCCTTGTGTAGATCTAAACCACATGCGTGTATTTGAATGTAATGTTGTGACCAAATTTCAAAGCAATCGGTGAAGAAGGTCCTGTTTTAAGTACGGTGGTAGCTCTACCTTCGAACGCCTCTACTTACCAACTTTTCTAGATATGAACTAGGTGTTCAAGATTTTCCACTTACAAACCTGAGCCTCCGAAACTGTAACCGGAAAAGGCGGGGAGAAGTCTCCATGGGGCCTCTCTAGGAATCTCCTGGTTGGAAACAGGGCCAGAAAAGGCAGGGAGAAGCCTCCGTGGGGCCTCTCTAGGAATCTCCTGGGAGGGAACAGGGCCTCCGCCCTCCCTGTGGTTTCCCCAATCATACGCCTTATTTGCTTTTACATTGATTCCTATGGGAAAAATTGCTTCTTACAAACTGTTCTACTTAAGAACCTGGTTACGGAATGAATTAAGTTTGTAAGTAGAAGTACTACTGTACCTGTATGTACTGGGGCTTTGCAGTAGCTCCCAAGTGGGGCTTTGCTAGGATCAGAGGAGGAGGAAGAGGAGATAAGGGATCCAATCCTGAATGTATGGGTAAGAAGGATGCAGGGGAGGCAGGAGCAGTTACAAAGGCTCAGAAAGAGGAAGTGAGCACAGCTGTGCATAATCTGCACTCCCAGAGAGTATATAAGGGGGGAGTAGTTGTAAAGTGCTCTTTGTAAAAAGCCAATGTTTGTGCGTCCGGAGGAGAAGAGCATGTGAAGAGTGTTTTTGTCTGACAAACCTTGATACAGTACTGGACATTTATAGAGTTAATATTCTTGTAAGTAGACTTTGGCTCAAGAAGCACTTGGTTGGGGAGTTTATTTTATCAACTTGACCTCATGCCTGGATTTTGGCAGTTGAAAGACATTGTTTGGTTCATGTTTGCACAGTTCAACAAACATCCTTGTAAATAGACTCTTGTTCATTTTGAAACATTTGTGTTTTAATTTGGGGCTAATTGCTGGACGGCTGCTGTGCAAGACAGAACATTATCCACCTGGCTTCTGAGCTTGTTTCATCTTTAGGCCAGGAAGCTTCAGGCTACTCTTATGCACAACGGGGCAAAGAACCCCAATTATCCCTATCAACTGATGGGGTCCAAACTTTCTGAGACAACCCAAGAAAAGGGATCTTGGGGTTTTGGTGGACAGCTCAATGAAGATGTCAACCCAGTGCACAGCAGCAGTAAAAAAAAGCAAATTCCATGCTTGGCATGATTAGGAAGGGAATTGAAAATAAGTCGGGAAGTGTTGTATTGCCTCTGTACAAATAGATGGTGAGACCACACTTGCAGTAATGTGTACAGTTCTGATCACTGCACCTCAAGAAGGATAGAATAGAACTGGAAAAGGTGCAAAAAAGGGCAACAAGAAAGATCAAGGAAATGGAGCCCCTCCCTTATGAAACCAGGTTGCAAGGCCTTGGTCTCTTCAGCCTTGAAAGACGGCGTTGAAGGGGGGACTTGATCGAAGTGTAAAAAATCATGCATGGGATAGAAAAGGTGGATAGAGAAAAATTCTTTTCTCTCTCACACAATACTAGAACAAGGGGGCCCTCCCTAAAGCTCTCAAGTAAGAAAGTGAGGACAAATCAAGGGAAATATTTCTTCACCCAGAGGGTCTTTGGTTTATGGGATTCACTTCCAGAAGAGGTCGTGACAGCTGTCAACATTTATTTATTTATTTATTTATTTATTATTTAGGTTTGTATGCCGCCCCTCTCCGCAGACTCAAGGCAGGATAGCTTCAAGGCAGGATGAGACAGATTCATGGATGCCAAGTGTATCATAGGTGGTTATGGAAACGGATGTCCATGTGCCGCCTCTATATTGGTTGAGGCAGGCAGGAGTCCCTTGAGTACCATTTGTTGGGGGTCAAGGGAGAGTCTTGCCTTCTCTTTCTGCTCCAGATCCCCAGGGACAATGGGCTTTGGCCTGATTCAGCATGGCTCTTCTTAGCTTCTTAGGTTCTTATACTCTCACAACTGCCATTGTACACATATGAAGGGGTTAAGGCTGGAATAACCAAAGGAATTGTCTGTGCTAACCACCCAACTATTGTTTGCAGCCCTCAATGCTTCTTCATCCTTTTAATATGTAGCCGTTCCGTAATGAAAATTTGGTGCTGCTGTGCGTATCTTTTACCACTCAGTGGTTTTGTTATTTGCTGATGTTGTAGTATAAGCTAATTTTTTTTTACCAGCTGGCCTGGGTGGCGTGAGTTTACTTGCTCCACTCTGGATGCAGGAATGAACTGGAAGTGGTCAGGGTGAAGGCTAACCATGGTCTTTTCTCAACCTGTTTTAACTTCTGATGATTGTTTGATGCCGAAAACTCAGGGTGGCTTACAACAATATAAAGATACAAATTCAATAAAAAAGATGTCAAATATGGAAAATCTAAAACTATAAACCCCAGTTAAAAACCCCATAACTCAATCAATCCAGGCAGCACACATATTTATTTATTTATTTATTTATTTATTTATTTATTTATTTATTTATTTATTTATTTATTTATTTATTTATTTATTTATTTATTTATTTATTTATTTATTTATTTATTTATTTATTTATTTATTTATTTATTCTTTGTCCAATATACAATACATATGAAAGAGAATATACATTAAGTAATATATATAATGATAGAAAGTAAGAAAGAAGTAGGAGGAAAGGAGAGAAAATGTATGATATATGAGATAAGGAAAGAAGATTGGACAGGGGACGATAGGCACATCAGTGCACTTATGTACGCCCCTTACTGGCCTCTTAGGAACCTGGAGAGGTCAATCGTGGAGAGTCTTAGGGAGAAATGTTGGGGGCTTGGGGCTGACACCACTGAGTCTGGCAATGAGTTCCACGCTTCGACAACTCGATTGTTAAAGTCATATTTTTTACAGTCAAGTTTGGAGCGGTTGATGTTAAGTTTGAATCTGTTGCGTGCTCTTGTGTTGTTGCTGTTGAAGCTGAAGTAGTCATTGACCGGAAGGAGGTTGCAGCATATGATCTTGTGGGCAATACTTAAATCGTGTTTTAGGCGTCGCAGTTCTAAGCTTTCAAGATCCAGGATAGTTAGTCTATTTTCATAAGGTATTCTGTTTTGAGTGGAGGAGTGAAGGGCTCTTCTGGTGAAGTACCTTTGGACGTTTTCGAGAGTGTTGATGTCTGAGATGTGGTGCGGGTTCCAGACAGATGAGCTGTATTCGAGAATGGGTCTGGCATAGGTTTGGTAGGTTCTAGTCAGTAGTGAGAGATTGCCAGAGCAGAAGCTACATAGGATCAGGTTAACAACTCTGGAAGCCTTCTTGGCGATACAGTACCATTCAGTGTAATTTGGCCATGGCAAATGTCAGTTTCAATTCATGGCCCCCTATTTTTCCACATTATCTCCGTCCCGTTCTATGGCCTTCCTCCAGCGAGACACAAGGGCATGTAAGTCCTGTCGGTACCACTCCTTGTTCTGGTCACGAAGCCTTGGAGCTCTGCCGAACCATCTTCTAATGGCCTCACCTTTCTGTGCCCAGCGACTAACCGTACTTCTGTCGACTGCAGATTCTCCATAAACTGTACACAAAAGTTTGTGAATGTTCCCAACAGTTTCTTTCTCCACAGTGAGAAATTCAATGACGACACGCTGCTTGTAACGTACATCACTTATGGATGCCATTTCGAAACACTGCTGCAGCTACACTATTGGTCTGAAGAAACGCAAAATTTACACACGCACTCCTGACAAATCAAATAAAGTATATCTAAAGTTTTGCATTCGTACCATTACTGTAGGCTGAGAAAAAAAATGTGCTGTATTACTTTCTGGGCGACTATTGTAGAATTGCCTTTGAAGATTGTAGAACATATAATGTGCTGAATATTTTTCTGCATACTTTCTTTTGCCTGAGAATTGCTAATGTTTCGAAAGCAAGGATTAGTTACTCAGCATTTCAGAGCCCATAAATTTTAAATCTTCCCCCACTTGGGAGAAAACGTTCAACGGCATAATTTGCTCTGCAGAATTCCAGGAAAAAGAAAAGACGTTGCGATTTTAATTCTAAGAATTAGCCGTTTGCTTATTTGTAAGCGGGTGATGAGTCCGTCGTCCCGGCTAATTGTCAAAGCACAATCAACTCTACAAGCTTCAAGTTTGAAGCCCTGTTAAGGACAGGCAGATAGTGTTCTCCTCCTTCTCCTCCTCCTTTCTAAGCGGGCTCCATTTTGGTGTTAATGGAGGCACTTTCATGGTTCTCTGATGTGTGTGAAGTGCCCAAATTGATGGGAGCGGCAGAATGGATGCCAAACGTCATTTAAAACCCAGTTTTCATTTAAGAAACAATTGTAGCTATGGTGCCATGATACTCAACCGATTTTAGCCCTGGGTGTACTTCGAATCCTCTCTCTCAGTAGCCCAAATCAGTTTCCTTATTGCTGTTTGTTTCTGTTTGTACTGCAGATTAAAATATATGTACATATACTGTTTCATTCATTCATTCATTCATTCATTCATTCATTCATTCATTCATTCATTCATTCAACTTCTATGCTGCCGAAGGACTCCTCACAACAAAGGGCGTCTCACAACAAAAATAAAAATTCAATATAATTAGATACAAAGCGATAAGAAGAAGTCAAACAGTATCTAAAACTAAAACATTATCTAATGACCTAGTATGACCTAGCCTACTACTACTACTACTACTACTACTACTACTACTACTACTACTACTAATGCTGCTGTTGCTACTACTGCTACTGCTATTGTTCCTACTACTCTCTCTGTCTCTGTCTCTCTCTGTCTCTCTCTCTCTCTCTCACATACACACACACACACACACATAAGGTAGGGTTCATCCCAGTTTCAAGGCCATTGAGCCAATGCTGTCCAAAGACATTTCCTGTGGCCAGCGAGACATCCAGAGATGGGCATCAGCCAGTACGGGTGGGGGCTGCGTGCATAGCTCCATTACCGCCAGCCATGCGCACAACATGGACATGCAGCCGGCATGATTCCAGTAAAAATCACTGGTGTTTTGCTCCCGGACGTGGCTACCGTCCCTGTTGTAGTGTCCTATTGTCCAAATTAAACGCGTACCTACTTTGCTTATGTTTATAGCAAATCCTGCTATCTTGTACATGTTTTTGACAAATAAAAAGGACTCTGAGCTGATGACATGTTTAACTCCACCTCCCAGCTCTGCCTGTCCTCCTAGTTGTCTGTCCATCCGTCCATCCGTCCATCCGTCCGTCCGTCCATCCATCCATCCATCCATCCATACATACATACATACATACATACATACATACAACTATCATCTATCTATCTATCTATCTATCTATCTATCTATCTATCTATCTATCTATCTATCTGTTTATCTATCGAGATACTGTAGATAGATAGATATGTAATCTATATCAGTGTTTTTCAACCAGTGTGCCTCGGCACACTAGTGTGCCGTGAGACATGGTCAGGTGTGCCGCGAAGCTCAGAGAGAGAAAAAAAACAAGAGAGAGGGAGAGAGAAAGCAAGAGAGAGAGAGAGAGAAGGAAAGAGAGAAAAAGAAAGAAAGAAAGAGCAAGAGAGAGAGAAAGCAAGCAAGCAAGAGAGAAAGAAAACAAGAGAGAGAGAAAGAAAGCAAGAGAGAGAGAAAGAGAGAAAGAAAGCAAGGCAGAGAAAAAGAAAGAGAACAAGAGAGAAAGAAAGAAAGAAAGAGAGAGAGAGAGAAGGAGAACAAGAGAGAAAGAAAGCAAGAGAAAGAAAGAAAAAGAAAGAAAAAAAGAGAGAGAGAGAGAAAGAGGGAGGGAAGGTGGGAGAGAGAAAGACAGAGGGAGGTAGGGAGGGAGAGAGAAAGAGCAAAAAAGAGGAATGAAGGAAGAGAGAAAGAAGGAGGGATGGAGAGAGAGAGAAAAAAGAGGAAGGGAGAGAAAGAGGGAGGGAGAGAGAAATAGAGCAAAAGGGAGGAAAAGAGAGAGAGAAAATTTTTTTGTCCAAACTTTTTTTAGCCCCCCCCCTCAATGTGCCCCATGGTTTTGTAAATGTAAAAAATGTGCCGCAGGTCAAAAAAGGTTGAAAATCACTGATCTATATATCTATATATCTATCTACATTTCACCTGTGTTCATTCATCTGTCTGTCTGTCTGTCTAGTTCCATCTATCTCTATCTATCCTCTATCTATCTATCTACATTTCACCTGTGTTCATTCATCTGTCATGACAACTTAATCAGGCATTTCCATTCAGCGACAAATGAGCATCCTTTTCTTATAAGGAGCAGAGTTAAATTTCAAAAAAAAAAAGGTGAGAAGAGCTGAGGAATAATTTCATACCAGGGAGAACCCCCACCGCCTCCGCCTTGCTGCTATTTAAGCCGGCAGGCAAGGAAATAGCTTTGGCTTGAAACACAACCCAAAGGTGATTTCTCATTTCTTCCTCTCCAGAACAGGTCCTGTGACTGTCTATTCAGCAGAATTCATGAAGGGCATTGCATTAAATGAATGGGAAGAGAACGTGGAATAATAATGGGGATTTTTTACCCTGCCCAAACATAGCTTAATTCTCTGCATGAACTTACTTTGCATTTTCATTCCCTTAGTTTCAAGCTACATCAATGGAGGGGTAGCATCAAGATGTTATTTATTTATGAATTTATTAGTTTTCCACGCCGCCCTTCTCGAGGCGACTCAGGGCGGTGGACAACATTATAAATGCAACAATATGCACTGCTCAAAAAAATAAATGGCAATAAAAGGACAATAAAAAACTATTAAGTACAGTGTTCCCTCGATTTTCGCGGGTTCGAACTTCGTGAAAAGTCTATACCACGGTTTTTCAAAAATACTAATTTAAAAATACTTCGCGGATTTTTCCCCTATACCATGGTTTTTCCCCACCCGATGACGTCATATGTCATCGCCAAACTTTCGTCTGCTTTTAATAAATATATTTCTTAATAAACTTTAATAAATAAACATGGTGAGTAATAATCTAAATGGTTGCTAAGGGAATGGAAAATTGCAATTTAGGGTTTTAAAGTGTTAAGGGAAGGTTTGTGATACTGTTCATAGCCAAAAATAGTGTATTTACTTCCACATCTCTACTTCGTGGAAATTCTACTTTTGCAGGTGGTCTTGGAACGCATCCCCCGCGAAAAGCGAGGGAACACTGTATTCACTAAATAGTGCATACAGAGCTGGGGTGGCGCAGCAGGTAGAGTGCTGTACTGCAGGCCACTGAAGCTGACTGTAGATCTGCAGGTCAGCGGTTCAAATCTCATTACCGGCTCAAGGTTGACTCAGCCTTCCATCCTTCCGAGGTGGGTAAAATGAGGACCCAAATTGTGGGGGCAATAGGCTGGCTCTGTTCATGGCACTGGACCAGAATATCTCCGAGACCGCCTTCTGCCGCACGAATCACAGCGACCGATTAGGTCCCACAGAGTGGGCCTTCTCCGGGTCCCATCAACTAAACAATGTCGGTTGGCGGGCCCCAGGGGAAGAGCCTTCTCTGTGGCGGCCCCGACTCTCTGGAACCAACTCCCCCCAGAGATTAGGACTGCCCCTACTCTCCCTGCCTTCCGTAAACTCCTTAAAACCCACCTTTGCCGTCAGGCATGGGGGAACTGAAACACCTCCCCCGGGCATGTTCAATTTATACATGGTATGTTTGTGTGTGTGCTTGTTAGTAAATGGGGTTCCTTTTAAATCTTTTTAAAGATTTTAAAGCTATTTGGATTTGTTATGATTTGCCATATCTTGTTGTGAGCCGCCCCGAGAGGGGCGGCATACAAATATAAATAAATAAATAAATAAATAAATAAATAAAAGTGCTATTGCTAACATGTTGTAAGCCGCCCTGAATCTAAGGAGAAGGGCGGCATAAAAATTGAATAAATAAAATAAATAATAAATAAATAAACGTAGTACTGCCACTGCATTGCCCGCACCCCTGTGAGGGCAGCAGCCCATTACTGGATGGAAACTGAGTTAACCTTGAGCTGGAGACTATCGAACTCCTGGCAGTGGGCAGAGTCAGCCTGCAATACTACATTCTAACCACTGTGCCCCCATGGCTCTCTACACCACTTCATATCACACCGTTGGAATACTTCCTACAATTCGGGCCACCCGTAATACCAAAAATTTTTTTAAAAAGTTGCTGAGACCTTAGAAAGTGAGCCTAGAAAAACAACAGAAATGATAAAGGGTCCGGAGGCTAAACCGTATGATGAATGTTTGAGAGAGAGCTAGGTACGCGCAGGCTGTGGAAGAGGAGAAGAACGGCAGGGGAACCATAACTGTCTTCCAGGATTTGAGGCGCTGTCACCGAGAAGAGGAGATTGACTTATTTTCCAAGCCACCAGAGGACAGGGCAAGAAATCATGAGTGTGGAGCCTTGTGAAAAGAGAAAACCAAGCTAGAAAAGAGAATATTTTTTTCCAAGAGAGAGGACAATTACTCAGTGGAATAGCCTGCTTTTCAGCGTCCTGGGTGCTCCATCACTTGAGATTTTCAAAAACAGAGTGGACAACCATTTCATCAGGAGTGTATAGGGTAGTGATGGCCAGTGCAGTATTGGGTTGCTACACAGACAGGGGCAGGACGCCGTTGTGGTAATGAAAATGGAGCTGCATGCGCAGGAGGGCGGTGTGTGGGTTGTGCACATATCCACAAGGGGGAGGGCATTGCATTATGGGCATGGGTGCGCATTATTTATCTATCTATCTATCTATCTATCTATCTATCTATCTATCTATCTATCTATCTATCTATCTATCTATCTATCTATCTATCTATCTATCTATCTATTTATCAGATTTGTATGCCGCCCCTCTCCGTAGACTCGGGACATGATAGCATGGGTGCGCAGTTTTGGCACCCGAGCAGTGATGGATCCCACTTGCTGCTGCTACCCATGTGCTTCCTGTGGAGCTCCGTGACCTCATAGGTGGGCTCACATGATAGCATGGGTGTGCACTCTTTCGGCCCCTGAGCAGTGATGGATCCCACTTACTCCGAGTCCCGTCAACTAAACAATGTCGTCTGGCGGGCCCCAGGGAAAGAGCCTTCACTGTGGCAGCTCCGGCCCTCTGAAATCAACTCCTCCCGGAGATCAGGAAGGCCCATAATGCAATGCCCTTCCCCTTGCAGACATGTGTACAAACCCCATGCAGTGCTCCTGCACATCCGTACAGGCCTCACGGAAGCCTCTGGACTTTTTCACCTCCCCAGGGTTCAGGAAAGCCTCCCAAAGCCTGTGGATAGCGAAAATGGCCCAAAAGGAAGCCAAAAACCAGCTGGCAGGTGAGCACATATGTGCTGGAACTGACCTAGGGTAAGGCCTTGCGTGCCCTCAGATAGGTTCACAACCACTGGTATAGATTTTCCTGCTAGACCTGGAAGGGACCTGCAAGGCCTTTTAATCCTGGAGTTGGACAAGAAGACCTTTGAGGTTCCTTCCGACCCTACGATTCTAGGTTCTGTTCTTCATCAGAAGCCACTTGAATGTGACCTCCATTTCAACTAATGTTTAACTCTATAATGCCTATAGATCAGCCTGGAAATGGCAAAGGATGAGCTTGCAGTGCCTCTAGCAGCCAAAGTGGGGCGTGGGGAGCCCAAACATATCTACCACACTCCATTTTGGCCAGCAGGGTGCTGCAGGAGGCTGTCTGGTCTGAAAACAGGGAGCAGGGGAGACATTCAAGGCCCCCCAACACCCTATTTGTCCAGCAGGGTACTTCAGGAGGCATCTGTCCTGTCTCCCAACTTCCTTGGTGACCCGCGGAGAAGTATAATGCTGATCTGACCCTTGAAGAAATCCAGTTTGACATCTTGGCTATAGATGAAGTCAATGTTGGCTGGCATTCTCACCAAAAGGACATTTATATCTTTGCTGTATGTCTGTTTGTTTTATAAAAAAATTCAGGTGGGGATAACAAGTTGTTCCTTTTGTGTCCATGGACTCTGCAATTATGCTGAAAATGAAGATGATTCTTTTTTTTAATGTGGACCTCTAGCCTAGAGTAAACTAGGTTTCCCTGCCACAAGAATAGCCTACAAAAGTGCTTGATTGTTAAAATGTGGATTATGACAAGCAAAGGAGATTACTGTTAAGAGGGAGACAGTCTGAAAGGAATTTAGCTTGTCAGAGTTAAGGATTCTTTTGAATCAGCCACGCAGCAATTTGCAAAACGATGTGTGTGGAATTTAAGAAGTGCAAACCATTTTGCATTGGTGGAGTAGTGGATGTGTTAATCAGCCAGAGGTCCAACATGAGGCCTTGGAGCAGGAGTGTCAAACTCAATTTCATTAAGGGCTGCATCAGGGTTAGGTTTGACCTTGGACAGTGAGGGTGGACATGGATTAGGGTAAGGTCACTCGTCTCAGGGGTGCCTGTGGTGGCCCCAGAGCTCTATCAGCAAAAATGGAGCTTGGGAGGGCCACACCATGGGTCGGTCCTTCTGTTGTGGCCTGCTAGCAGCCCATGGTAGTGGATCCCGTTCGAGAGGAGACTGACTGATGAGGAAGAAGAGGTTTCTCCTTAATGTAAGAGCACACAGAGCTGCCAAGAAGTAGGAGTGTTTACTCCAGAGGAGGTCTCCTTGGGAGTAAGACTTGGGCTAATTAGTCACTTAAGGAAAGCAGAGGCAGCTGAAACTCTGCAGGAAACAACGTCTGGAATTAATTTGTTTGTTGTGTGCCTTGTATCTGGAAAATCTCTGCTTATCTGCTTCGGTTTGTTTATTGAGGACAATTCTAGGCATTTTGCCAAGCTTTGTGAGCTATCAAAAGTTAATTGTTCTGCTATGATTTAAGACTTTCTGAACTTATACCAGCTGTTAATGACAATTAATTAGCAGTTGAACTTTTACAAGAAAAGACTGCCTTTAGGTTTGTGTGTGTGTGACCTCTACCAAGACACTTATTAGTGGTCAGTTATTGATTAAAATAAGTTCGAACAAACTGTGTGTTTGCTACATTCTTAGCTGGGGCAGAACACCTTCATTGTTTCCAGATTGCCCTGGGGGCCGGATCTAAACAGTTCATGGATTGGACCAAGCCCATTGGTCTTGAATTTGACACCCCTGGATTAGAGAGATTCAAATATTGTTGTTGGAGGGGACTCTGCCAGAGACCTTTCATGCTTTATTGTGTCCAATGACCTCTGAGTTGCAATGTCTCACCTTCAGCCGGTTGTGATCTTCATTTGTTATCACTCCTCCTGTTGTATCAGTCAAAGGCCTTCTTCTTACACAGTCTATTAATGTCATTAAAAGGAAACCATTGTTACACACATCCGAAGAGGCAGGTGGTCCTTGACTTACAACAGTTCATTCATACCTACTCTTGACCCATTCACAAGTCTCTCACTGATGACTCACAATTGAGCCATCATAAGACCTCACTTGACACACGCACACCTGACCCATCATAACCCTACTGACCATACAAAGCCCAGAAGAACACCAACACGGATATCTCCTAAACTCAGCTGAAGATTGTTCTGTCCCCGAGAATGTCACACAACATCTAGTTGGTACAAACTTATTTAATACAAACACCGCTACTAATAAACATCTTAGCAGTGAATATGCACACATCAATCTACAAGCAGTCTTTTTTTTGGCAAGCAACCAATCTTCATCAATAGCTGGTATCATTTCAAAGAGTTTTAAAGCCAGGAAGAGCAATTAGGTCTTGATATCTTACGTAGCTTCAGAGAGCTGGCAAAATGCCTAGAGGTAGTTCTTGATAACCCAAGTGGCAGCAGAGAAAACAAAGCAGAAGTCTTTCAGACACAGAGCACATTATGATCAGACAGGTTTCCAAACATTGTTCTCTGCTGTTTGTTAGCTGCCTCTGATGTCTATAAGTAGACTAGGGGAGTGGCCAATAAGCCACTTGAGGAGACCTCCTCTGGAGTAACCATTCCTGTCTCTTAGCAGCTCTGCATACTCGTGCATTAAGAAAAGGATTTTCCTCTTCTTCCTCGTCACTGCTATGAGGTGCTGGAGGTTCTGAAGGCCCTGGTTGAACCCCTGCCTCTGTCACTGAGTCCTTGCCAACCTCACTGTCCAACTCAGTTACCAGCTGCTGGCACATCACCAAGTCAGTCTCCTCTTCAGCAGGATGTGATATCAGCTGTACAGGCTACTGGCGGGCCACAACAAAGATGTTACTAGCCTGGCAATGAAATGTTTGGAAACCAACCCACAATCTCAGAGAAGGAACCTCCACCCTCCTATTCCTGGTTACTGTCTTCAGTAAGGACAACTCCTCTGCATTCATTTTCATTGGGATGCACAAGGGTCACCCAGAAAGTAATGTACCACATTTCTTTTTCTCAGCCTACAGTAATGGTAACAATGCAAAATTTTAGATATGCATGATTTGAATTGTCAGGAGTGCGTGTGTAAATTTTGTGTTTCTTCAGACAGGTAGCGTAGCCACAGCAGTGTTTCAAGACGGCGTCTGTAAGTGATGTACATTACAAGCAGCGTGTCATTATTGAATTTCTCACTGGAGGGAAAGAAATTGTTGGGAACATTCACAAACCTTTGTGTACAGTTTATGGAGAATCTGCAGTCGACAGAAGTACGGTTAGTCGCCGGGCACAGAGGGGGAGGCCATTAGAGGTGATTTGCCCAGTGTAGAATTGGCTTTGTGACCAGAACAAGGAGTGGTATTGACAGGGCATACACGTCCTTGTGTTTTGCTGGAAGAAGGCCATAGAATGGGACGGAGATTTTGTGGAAAAATAGGGAGTGAAGAAGAAACATCCTTAGAAACATAGAAACATAGAAATCTAACTTCATGGTCCATCTAGTCTGCCCTTATAGTATTTTCTGTATTTTATCTTAGGATGGATCTATGTTTATCCCAGGCATGTTTAAATTCAGTTACTGTGGATTTATCTACCACGTTTGCTGGAAGTTTGTTCCAAGGATCTACTACTCTTTCAGTAAAATAATATTTTCTCATGTTGCTTCTGATCTTTCCCCCAAATGACCTCAGATTGTGCCCCCTTGTTCTTGTGTTCACTTTCATTTCCCTCCTGGACCTTATTTAACCCTTTAACATATTTAAATGTTTCGATCATGTCCCCCCTTTTCTTTCTGTCCTCCAGACTATACAGATTGAGTTCATGAAGTCTTTCCTGATACGTTTTATGCTTAAGACCTTCCACCATTCTTGTAGCCGATCTTTGGACCTTCTTTCTTGTGTGTAAATTTCATTGTGTTCCATAAATAATTGTTGAGGGGAAAAAATGTGATGCATTACTTTCTGGGCAACCCTCGTATTCAAAAGAGTGACACATGTTTCAATTTGGTCCGCAACAGGGTTGTGGCTCAGAAGGGTTTCGCTCACGCCGTTTAGTTTTCACCCCTCTTCAATGCTGCAGAATCATGACTTAGGCTTCATCCGATAGTTTATGGTCATCGTAAAACTGCAGTGCGAATACGTGGTTGCCATTGTGCTACAACGCTGCGTTTGAGAGACGGTCCATCGTTTTGCAAAACAGAGTTATTGTTTCGCTGGTTGTAAACTCCCAGCTCCCCCAGGAAGACACTAAGCAGAGTTTATGCGGAAAAGATCATACCATAAAGATGTAATATTCAAAAACGATCGGCATGCTTCTCCTCTCGTTGCACGCTTACAGCTGACTAACTCCACAGCTTTGCTAGAAGACACGTTCTTCGCTCATGTCTCACTTCCGCGTTATATTATTCTGCTCTTCGTAACTGCCAGTAAAATTTAGAGGAGTGGAGCGACTTCTAAGATAGCCCTAGTTATTTTTCTGTCCTGTTTATGGAGAGGTTCCTAAATATGGAGGAATAAACGGGGATGCTACCTCCTCATTTCCATGTCAAACTTGGAGAGGTGAACATGCCGTTAAGATTGCACAACTTTCTCAGTCAAAATGACGTATTTGATGAAATCCAGAAGCAGAAATATGTTTATATACAGACAGTGAAGGGCTGCAAAAAATTTTACTACCACATTGTGGGCGTGGCTTATTTTGTGGGTGTGGCTTGCCTGCCATGTGACCAGGTGGGAATGGCTTGATGATCATATAACCGGGGTGGCTTAAAGATCATGTGACTAGCTTAAAGGTGGCAGTTTGGCAGATCGAATCTCAGTAAGCTCAAGGTTGACTCAGCCTTCCATCCTTCCAAGGTCGGTAAAATGAAGACCCAGATTGTTTGGGGGGTGTTCTGGTTTCTGGTAGAACTTCAGTTATTAAAAATAATGCTTACTGAATGCAGTATTTCATGAACAAAGAAACTCCATTTTTATTCTCTTCGCTTCCGTATTCAAAAATGCAAGACAGACTGGCACATTCCTTTTCTCCCGTTATCTCTCTTAATTACATTCCACATACATTCTTTCATGCCTCCTCCCATCTCCTGAAATTCATGTATTTTCAGCATGATTCAAAAACAGCAGGAATGACTGCAACATAACACAGAATAAACTTACTCGCTCCGGAGCCAAACTGAAACACGTTTCATCTTAGAACTACAACATTGAAACTCTGCCCTTCTTCCCCACTGGCCCCCTGAGGTAACTAATACATCACTCCAGTATTTAACCCATTCCTCCCCTTAATATCTTTTTCCTAACGCCTGTTCCTTGCATTTTGGACCCTTCTGAATTGAGGATTAACCCAGCAAATATCTGTCTCTTCCTCACTAGATTCTGGACTCATAGCAACATCCTGTGGCTGGCCTCCCACCTGTTCTAATACCTGTAACCCAGGGCCCACCACTAATCTGTATCAGAGTCCTCAAGCTCTTCATCATCCTCCAACTGACCAGGAGTATGTACAACACAGGGCAATATGCTTACTCTCTGTAAACCACTTAGAGAGGGCTGTAAAGCACTGTGAAGTGGTATATAACTCTAAATGCTGTTGCTAAATGGAATTTGATCGAGCATACTGTAGCTACAGTAGGTTCTTTCCTTGAGCTTTACAGTTTTTATACCAGACCTGAAGCTTACTGCTGTTTTCATAATTGCACACACATTTTCACAAATACACCATCCAAAAAGATGGTGATTTACCTCCAGATCTATAATCCCAACTGCACTCAGAACTCAAGCACACCATACTGTGGGCATGGCTTATTTTGTGGGTGTGGCTTGATAGTCATGTGACCAGGTGGGAGTGGCTCAACAATCATGTGACTAGGGGTGGCTTAAAGGTCATGTGACTGGGTGGGAGTGGCTTACCAACCAAGATATGTTTTCCAATAGGTGCTTGGACACTTTTTCAATTGATTAAGTCCATTATTTGAATAGCCACAAAAAAGGACAAATGATAGACAGCATTATTTGTTGAGGAGCACAGTCACATTTGAAGATTTTGTCCTGAACCCACAAAGATTCAGTATGACAACAGATTAGGCAAGTAGCTCAATTTTCTTTAATTGCTATAAAAGTTCAGTTCTAAATCATGATGAAAACGATTAGAGCGTTTATGGGTAAACACACACACTGTTTAATAATTTCCTATTCTAAAAGTAATTAAGGATCATACTAAGGTAATAGAGAAGGAAGGACAATAAAAAAACCTATTAAGTATCCAATAAATAGTGCATAAACTTACTACCCGCACTACTTTCCCCCCCCAATCACTGGTCTCAACCTTCAGAAAAATCCCCGGAGCAGGCAATAGCAAAAAAATAAAAAAGATAATAAATAATGTGCACCAACTTTCGACTCTTTACCCTGGCAAGTCTTGTAGCAGAGGATCAATCAAAGTCGCACCAATGTCCCCGAAGAAGGAATAGCGTAAAATAAGATCAGCTTATTTTTAGAGGTGGAGAGGCAGCAAAGGGGATGTTATGATATCTTCCTGCTAATGGTGACAGAGAGAGAGAAAGAAACGATAAATCAGACCAGCGTCAAAGCCCAGTGGCATTGCAGCCCTACAAATGCTGGGTAAGTAAAATGCATGGTTAGGTCCGCTCTTAGGAGTCCTTGGACGGGAACGGTTAGAAATCAAACATTGACCTTTCTGTAGGTCCCCTGTTGCAGAGGTATCAGAATTAAAAAGCGATCTTGGGATGTTTGGAGAAGTGATTACACAGTCCAGAGGTTAAAGCTAGCCTGAGAAAGAAACTCAGAATAATCCAGAATTCAGCAATAGCATTTACAGCCCTCTCTAAGCGGTTTACAGAGAGTCAGCCTCTTGCCCCCAACAATCTGGGTCCCCATGGTACCCACCTTGGAAGGATGGAAGGCTGAGTCAACCTTGAGCTGGTGGTGAGATTGGATCTGCCAAACTGCTGGCAGCTGGTGATCAGCAGAAGTAGCCTGCAGTATTGCACTCAAACCACTGCGCCACCGTGGCTCTAACTAAATCAGAACTTGATTTAGAGTAATAACAGAGTTGGAAGGGACCTTGGAGGTCTTATAGTCCAGTGTTTCCCAACCTTGGCAACTTGAAGATATCTGGACTTCAATTCCCATAATTCCCCAGCCAGCATTTGCTGGCTGGGGAATTCTGGGAGTTGAAGTCCCAATATCTTCAAGTTGCCATGGTTGGGAAACACTGTCCTAGTCCAATTCCCTGCTTGAGTATCCTTTCAGACAAGTGACTGTCCAGTCTCCTCTTACAAGCATCCAGTGATGGATCAATCCACGACTTCTTGTGGCAAGCTGTTCCACTGGTTAATTGTCCTCACTGTCAGGAAGTTTATCCTTAATTCCAGGTTGTAACTGTGAGAGGGATCTTGGAGTCCTACTGGACAACCATTTAAATAGGAGCCAACCGTGTGCAGCACCTGCCAAAAAACCCAACACAGTTCTAGGCTGCATCAACAGAGGGAGAGAATCAAGATCACGTGAAGGGTTAATACCACTTTATAAGGCCTTGGTAAGTCCACCCTTGGAATCCTGCATTCAGTTTTGGTCGCCACGATGGAAAAAGGAAGTTGAGACTCTAGAAAAAGTGCAGAGAAGAACAACAAGGAAGATTAGGGGACTGGAGGCTAAAACATATGAAGAACGGTTGCAGGAACTGGACATGGCTAGTTTAATGGAAAGAAGGACCAGGGGAGACATGATAGTAGTCTTCCAATATCTCAGGGGCTGCCACAAAGAAGAAGGAGTCAAGCTATTCTCCAAAGCACCTGAGGGTTGAACAAGAAGCAATGGGTGGAAACTAAACAAGGAGAGAATTAACTTAGAACTAAGGAGAAATTTCCTGACAGTCAGAACGGTTGATCAGTGGAACAGAAGTTGCCTCCAGAAGTTGTGAATGCCCCAACACTGGAAGCTTTTAAGCAGATGTTGGATAACCATCTGTCTGAAGCGGTGTAGGGTTTCCTGCCTAAGCAGGGAGTTGGACTAGAAGACCTCCAAGGTCCCTTCCAACCCTGTTGTTGTTGTTGTTGTTGTTATTGTTGTTGTTGTTGTTGTTGTTGTTATACCTGTGGGGGGGAACACTTCAGATTTTCATAAGAGTGTCCATAGAGCAGAGAAGACGCAGAGGAAGGCTGCATTATCCAGGTAGAACAGGCAGGTGAGTGGACTACCGGAAAGCTTGAGAGGAATACGATGGATCAGAGAGACTCTTAAGCAGGGCACGTATAGAAAAATGAAACAACAAAGGACCCACAAATGCATCCCTGTCACATTCTTCCCTGGCTAAGAATTGCTTTAGACAGTTGAC
Source organism: Erythrolamprus reginae (assembly GCF_031021105.1). Classification (NCBI taxonomy): domain Eukaryota; kingdom Metazoa; phylum Chordata; class Lepidosauria; order Squamata; family Dipsadidae; genus Erythrolamprus; species Erythrolamprus reginae. The sequence continues at coordinate 137,073,868 of NC_091953.1, read as the reverse complement.
CCCATAGATTGCTCCACTTTCCTCTGAGACCTGTCTCTGGGTATCAGATCAAAAGCGGATTTAAAGCCAACAGCAGCTGAATTATAAAGCTGAGCCGATGCATTTTTCAGCAGGATGCGAAGAGCGAAAACAAGAATGTTCTGGCCTTTTTCTAAAAGACCGTTTGCTCTTCGGCTCAGCTGCCCGTGAGCAAGCGAGCGGGCAGCTGAGCTCTGCAAAAATGGGAAGACATACCTGCAATGGGTCGCTCGTTGCTTCTCTTTCTTAAAAGATGGACTAAGAACATCTCCCTTTCTTGAAACAGTGGAGCATGCATGGAATTTTAGGGAACATTCAAAGTGATTGAAAAAAGAGTGGTTGCAGGAACCGGGCATGGTCAGTCTAGTGAGAAGGACCAGGGGAGACAGGATAGCAGTCTTCCAATACTTGAGGGGCTGCCACAGAGAGGAGGGGGTCAGGCTGTTTCCCAAAGCACCAGAAGGCCAGACAAGGAACAATGGATGGAAGCTGACCAAGGAGAGATTCAACCTTGTACAAATCGATGGTGAGACCATGCTTGGAGTCCTGTGTCCAATTCTGGTCACCACACCTCAAGGAGGATAGAATGGAACTGGAAAAGGTGCAAAAAAGGGCAACAAGTAGGATCGGGGAAATGGAGCCCCTCCCTTATGTTACCAGGTTGCAACACCTTGGTCTCTCCAGCTTTGAAAGATGGCGTTGAAGGGGTGACTTGATCGAAGGATATAAAATCATGCAGGGGATAGAAAAGGTGGATAGAGAAAAATTATTTTCTCTATCACACAAGACTAGGACGAGGGGGCCCTCCCTAAAGCTCATAGGTAAGAAAGTGAGGACAAATCAAGGGAAATATTTCTTCACCCAGAGGGTCCTTGGTTTATGGAATTCACTTCCAGAAGAGATCATGACAGCTGTCAGCCTTAATAGCTTCCAGGCAGGATTAGATAGATTCATGGAGGCCAAGTGTATTGGTGGTTATTGAAAGGGATGTCCAAGTGCCGCCTCTATGTTGGTTGAGGCAGGCAGGGTTCCCTTGAGTACCATTTGTTGGGGGTCCAGGGAAAGGGAGAGTCTTGCCTTCTCTTTCTGCTCCAGATCCCCAGGGACAATTGGTGGACCACTGTGTGACACAGAATGCTGGACTCGATGGGATTCGGCCTGATTCAGCAGGGTTCTTCTTAGGTTCTTATGTTCTAAGCTGACCAAGGAGAGATTCAACCTGAAAATGAAGAGAAATTTCCTGACACTGAGAAGAACCAACCAACAGAACTGAAGTTGCCTTCGGAAGTTGTGGGAGCTTCATCACTGGAGCCTTTCAAAAAGTTTATTCTAGTCTAGTGAAGAGAAGGACCAGGGAACTAGCATGATTGGCTCAGGAATTCTGGGAGTTGAAGTTCACAAGTCATAGAAGAGCCAACTTTGCCTACCCCAGAGTTAGACTACTGGTGTGCATCGGATTATTGGGCTTCGGCACTGATGCAGAACAGGTCTGTGGGAATTCAAGGATGGTTGAACTTAGTTCCTTTGTGACCATATAGTGATTCTAGATGGATTACTCTTTTGACTCCACCACCCACTCCTTTTCTTACAAATACTGCATTCAGTTTTGGTCACCACGATGCAAAAAGGATGTTGAGACTCTCAAGGGCAGAGAAGAGCGACAAAGATGATTAGGGGATTGGAGGCTAAAACATATAAAGAATGGTTGAAGGAACTGGGCATCGCTAGTTTAATTAAGAGAAGGACCAGGGGAGACAGGATAGCAGTCTTTCAATATCTCAGAGGTTGCCACAAGGAAGAGGGAGTCAACCTATTCTCCAAAGCACCTGAGGGTAGAACAAGAAGCAATGAGTGGAAGCTGAACAAGTAGAGAAGCAACTTAGAACTTAGGAGAAATTTCCTGACAGTTAGAACAATTGATCAGTGGAACAGCTTGCCTCCAGAAGTTGTGAATGCTGAAACACTGGAAGTTTTTAAGAAGGTGTTGGATAACCATTTGTCTGAAGTAGTGTAGGGTTTCCTGTCTAGGCAGGGGTTTGCTCTAGAAGACCTCCAAGATCCCTTCAAACTCTGTTGTTGTTATTATTATTATTATAAAATTTACTATTTGCTCTAAAATACTGTAGATTTTCAAAACAGCTTCCTAAAGCAGAGAAAAATATGCTAAGGAGATAACACAGATGGCTCCTTGTTTTCCCAAGCTCAATTGACCACACAACAGAGGGAGAGAGAGAGAGAGAAAGAGAAAGAGAAAGAGAGAGAGAGAGTACAGATGTAAATCTAGAGAAAATTTGATACAAAACCATGGCGAATGAGAATGAATCTGGGCTACGAATCTGGGAACACTCGAAAGTTGAAAATCAGCTCCTGGGTGTTGATGTTGGACGTATCCAAAAATTGTTGCGATGGTGTTTAAAGAAGCAGCAATGCATTTTCGGATATTAAAGTTGATGTTCATTACAAAATTCATTCTATCTCTTTCTTTGGACAACTCCTGACAGAAATTGCATGTTTACAAAACAATGTGAGAATGAAATGGGGCTCAAAGCCATGTTCTTGCCTGCAGAAAACTAGAACAGACAAATTTTCCGGGAATGTTTTAGTCCTTAAATGCCTGATTGGAATCCGTGTGTAATCAGTCAATACTTGCAACACTAAATTATAGTTACTACCTTGTTTTTATCCCTATAAACAATGCTGCTTATTATTAACTGCAGTGATTTACTTTACAACTCTGACAAGAAAGGTCAAGAAAATGGGGGGGAAACTCACTTAACAAACGTCTCACCATATTTTTAAGACCCACCGGTTATAAGATGCACCTTAGTTTTTGGGGAGAAAAATAAGGAAAAGAATCTGCTTACCATATATTTATCTGGCTAGTGTCCTTAGTCTGGTCAGCTTCAGCACATTATTTTATCCCTTGGTTAAGGGCTTTAAAAAAACTTTATTTGGAGAGAGTAACAATGAAAGAGCTTGCAAGCCAGTAAGAGCTGGGAACATTGTTAGCACCTGGTTAGGGATGGAAATAAACATTTGGTGCAAATTAGAGCAATGAAAAAAACCTGCAAAGACTTGGGGCTTGGAAAACATTTTTAGCAGAGAGTAACAAGGAAAGATATTGCAAGATAAGAGCTGGGAAGATCGTTAGCACCTCTTTAGGGCTGGGGGGGAAAGTTTAGAAAAAAGCTGCATTCAGAGTATAAGATGCACCTGAATTTTCAGCCTCTTTTAGGGAGGAAAAGGTGTGTCTTATACAGTGGTACCTCATCTTACAAACTTAATTCATTCCATGACGAGGTTTGTAAAGTGAAAAGTTTGTAAGTTGAAACAATGTTTCCCATAGGAATCAATGTAAAAGCAAATAACGCTTGGAAGCCCAAAACTCATCCCTTTTGCCTTATGCAGCTGGGAATCCCCACTTCTGCACTTCCGTTGCCAGCGAAGCACCCGTTTTTGCACTGCTGGGATTTCCCTTAGGCTCCCCTCGCTGGGAAACCCCACCTCCGGACTTCCGTGTTCTTGCAATGCTGCGATTTCACTGAGGCTCTCCTCACTGGGATTCAAAGCAGCGCCGGCAAAAATGAAGGGAATCCCAGTGAGGGGAGCCTCAGAAGAATCCCAGCAGTGCAAAAACGGGGGCTTTGCTGGCAACGGAAGGCCAGAGGTGGGGTTTCCCAGTGAGGGGAACCTAAGGGGAATCCCAGCAGCACAAAAATGGGGGCTTTGCTGGTAACGGAAGGCCAGAGGTGGGGTTTCCCAGCGAGGGGAACCTAAGGGGAATCGCAGCAGCACAAAAACGGGCGCTTCGCTGGCAATGGAAGTCCAGAGGTGGGGTTTCCCAGCGAGGGGAGCCTTCAGCTGGCAACGGAAGTCTGGTGGAGGGGCATCCCAGTGGCAGAGGTTTGGGTTCGTAAGATGAAAATAGTTTGGAAGAAGAGGCAAAAAAATCTTAAACACCAGGTTCGTATCACGAAAAGTTCATTAGATGAGGTGTTCGTAAGACGAGGTACCACTGTACTCCGAAAAATACAGAAGTTTTGAACCCAACGGCGGGTTTGAATGTCAAGAAATTCCCTGAAATGTAATTCTAAAAAACAGGAGTGTGAAACCTAGTGAAGATGTATACAGGACCCCTGCTGCTTTTCTCTACCTAGCTGGGTAATGAAATATTTGCAAGCAGACCACCGAGCTGAGAAAGCCCCAAGCACTTAACAGTTGTTTCTTCTTTGGGGCACGTTCTGCATGTAGCAAGGACATCCTGTCATTCTCCCAATTAAGAAAACCTCAGTCAAGCAAATGGATCAAGGCCTAGTAAATGAGAGAAAGAGGCATTGCACCACAGCTGCCCATTGACTTGTTGAGAAGGAAATAGGATAGAATTAGAATAGAATGGGGAAAAAACATGGAACATAGCAAACACATGGAACTGCCACGTAGCAATAGCAATAATAATAATAGCATTTAGACTTCTATGCCGCTTCCTAATCAATAAAGAGCTGCAAAAAGTTTTACTACCACGCTGTGGGAGTGGCAGAAGCAAAATCTTGCTGGGGCGCACCCAGGAGTGGGCAGCAGGCAGGACAGGGTGGAACACAGTTCCACCGGCAGAAATGAAGACGCATGCGCAGCTCCAGCTGATTGGCGGCTGTCACTTCCTGGATTCCTGGTCTCGGCTTGGCTCTCCTTTTTTGCCCTGTTGCTGCTGCTGCTGCTGTGTCTGCGCTCCTTGCTTTTCTCCTCTTTCCTCCTTCCTGGCCTCAGACGAGCTTCCTTCTCTCCTTCCCAGCTCCCCTCCAGCCTCACACGGCCCCCTCCCACCTGAGCTGCAAGCAGAAGGCGTGAGCGGAAGCAGCACTGGCAGCATTGATGCTTCTGGCAGCACCTGTCCGCCAAGCTACCCAGCCTGAGGCAGGAGGGCGACCCAGGAAGGAGAGCGCGGGAAATGCGAAGCAAATTGTTACCCCAGTGAGTGACATTGGTAAGGTTGTAAGTTGAGGACTTAACAGTTCTTTTGAACGATGATCATTCCAGCCACTCCCACCTGATCACATGGCCGGCAAGCCACTCCTACCCTGTCACATGAACATTAAGCCACACCCACAAAATAAGCCACACCACAGTATGGCAGTAAAAATTTTGGCTGCCCATTACTGGGTGCACCTCTGCGCATGCCAGCACCACAGAGTTGCGCCCATATCGTTCTGGTAGCGGCGGTAAGTAGCAGCCCACGTGTGACCATGACCTGGAAAATTGAGACTGTCCAGGTTTGAGATATCCTTTCTCCAGCCAGATCCTCAATGGTTGTGAGTTCAATCCTAGGTAGAGGCAGATGTTGGGTCTCCTGCTTGGGCTGGGGGCTGGATTAGATGACCTCCAAGTCCCTTCCAACTCTGTTAATCTGAATCAGCCATTTGACATGTTTTAAAGGTTCTTTGTCTATTAGATCATTCCTACAGTCTTTGATTGGCGGGGTATTCTGTAATGATTGAACACAATTCCAGGGTAGATTTTTTCCATGGGATACATTCCAGATGTCTTCAAGCAGATGCAGAACATGTTTTTGTGTTGACCTTCTGAGCTTTGGTGCTGGACCTAGAAGTTAAACAGCTGGACGCAGCTGCTCTTGAGATATCTGGAAGCCTTTGTGCAAGCTAAAAAAAAATAAATAGAAATGTGGTGCAAATCTAGCTCAGTTTATGCACCACAATTTCCTTCGTTAAGCCAGGCAGTTGTTAAGGAAATCATTGTCAATGTTGTGACCATTTTTACATGGTTGTTAAGCATGGATGGATAGCTAGCTAGCTAGATATATTATTATTATTATTATTATTATTATTATTATTATTATTATTATTATTATTATTTAGACTCGGAGCAGCTTACAACAACAATAGATAGATAGATAGATAGATAGATAGATAGATAGATAGATAGATAGATAAGATAAGATAAGATAAGATAAGATAAGATATATAGATAAATTGCTTTGGTTATTGAGGATCGACTACTGCAATGCTCTCTACATGGGGCTACCTCTGAAGAACGTTCGGAGACTGCAATTGATCCAAAACACAGCTGCGCGAGCTGTCATGGGGCTTTCCAGATATGCCCATGTTTGGTCATCACTCCGCGAGGTGCATTGGTTGCCCACTAGTCTCCGAACGCAATTCAAAGTGTTGGTGTAGATCTATATGGCTTAGGACCTGATTACCTATGGGACAGTCTCTTGCCTCATGTATCCCATAGACCGGTTAGGGCCCACAGGATCGGCCTTCTCAAGATCCCGTCAGCCAGACAATGTCAGACAATGCCAGCTTCCCCTGCAGGCCCTAGGGGAAGGGCCTTCTCTGTGGTTGCCCCTGCCCTCTGGAATCAACTCCTTCCGGCGATCCGTGCTATTCCCATTCTCCTGGCCTTCTTTCTATGTTTCTATGGTGTTGTTTTATTTAATTTCCATTTCTTCCATTGTTATGTATTAATATGTTGTAAGCCGCCCTGAGTCTTAGGAGAAGGGTGGCTTAGAATTTGAAGAAAGAAAGAAAGGAAGGAAGGAAGGAGAGAGAGAGAGAGAGAGAGAGAGAGAAAGAAAGAAAGAAAGAAAGAAAGAAAGAAAGAAAGAAAGAAAGAAAGAAAGAAAGAAAAAGAAATTGGATGTCTCCTCAGAGTAGGGGCCAACCCAAGGCTTTTTTCTCTCTTTCATTTTCGGGAAGAGAAAGAGTTTTGAGTGTGAATCAAAGCCATTGTAGCATAAAAAGGGCTTTCTCATTCCCTGCGAGCTTTGCCAAAGGGAACAGGTGAGTACATTTGACTCCTGTTTAGAAGTCTTCATAAGGTACAAGGGGTGTCTGACCCGCTTAGATTGGAGTCAGTTACTTGGCAATTACAAGATCATAAATCCGGGCAAGCCGGAGTAGAGTTTTACATTCCGCCCAAGATCAAAGGGAATAGTAGCTGAAGCTTACAAGCCTGTTTCATGGGTTAGATTATAGCCCGAGTTCGTTAGAGCACAGTTTGAAAGCGACGGACGTGACAGTCGTACCAAGTTTGAGTAGAGTGGGACTTCTGGCATTTCAACGCTCCCATCTTTGGTGAATCCAGTCGAGCCCACCCAAACCAGCTCGCAGGTCAAAATGGAGCAGAAAATAATAATAATTTAATAATTTATTAGATTTGTATGCTGCCCCTCTCTGAAGACTCACAACAAATATAAAAAAAGGAATACAAATCCAATAATTAAAAACTAAAGCTGAAAACCCACTATCATTTAAAAACAGTCAATACTACCCAATCATAACCACACATAAACCTTACTAGTCAACAAGGCAATACATCAATTACCCCATGCCTGGTGACATAAATGGGTCTTCAGAGTCTTGCGGAAGGCGAGGAGGGTCGGGGCGGTTCTAATCTCCGCGGGAAGTTGATTCCAGAGGGCCGGGGCCACCACAGAGAAGGCTTTACCCCTAGGTCCTGCCAGACAACATTGTTTAGTCGACGGGACTCGGAGAAGGCCGACTCTGTGCGACCTAATTGGCTGCTGGGATTCCTGCGGCAGAAGGCGGTCCCGTAGGTGCCAAAAGGGGGTTTGTGGGTGTGCTAACATGTGTGCATGTGCCCAAACCTCTTCTCTTCTCCCCAACACATGTGCACCCCTCTCTGCATTGCTCCCACACACATGGCCACGGGCCTTTCTGAAGTCTGGAAGGTGGAAGAAAATGTCCAAACGTCAAACCGGAGGTTTGAGAAAACACACTTCCTGTTTGCTCGTTGTGTTGTTTTTTCGCACTCCGGAGGGTTCAGGGAAGCTTCCTGAAACTCTGGAGTGCAAAAAAACAGTACAATGAACAAACCGTTGGGGGAATTCCCTGAAGCTTCAGGAGGACAAAACAGCCTTTCCCAAGGCCAAAAATGAGCTGAAACATGGCCAAGTCTTGCGTGCCCTCCAGTATGGCTCCGTGTGCCACCAGCGGCACATGTGCGATAGGTTCGCCATCACGGGTCTAGATGGTTTCAAATATGTCAATGTAACTCCTCCCCTCAGAGGTGGGTTCCTTCTGGTTCGGACCAGTTCTATAGAACCGGTAGCTACCTGCTGGTGATGTCACAATGATGTCACGGAACCAGATCGATCGTTGCCAGGAAAAACATTGTAGCAGATGATTTTATGAGCTATACTTATGTCGTGTTTAAGGCATCGTAGTTCTAAGCTTTCTAAACCTAGGATTGTGAGTCTAGTTGTGTAGGGTGTTCTGTTACGAGTGGAGGAGTGGAGGGCTCCTCTAGTAAAGTATCTCTGGACATTTTCTAGAGTGTTTAAGTCCAAAATGCGGTGTGGGTTCCAGATAGATGAACTGTATTCAAGGTTTGGTCTGGTGAAAATTTTGTATGCTCTGGTTAGTAGTATGAGATTACCAGAGAAGAATTCAATTCAATTCAATTCATTAGATTTGTATGCCACCCTTCTCCGAAGACTTGGAAGCTACGTAATATTAGGTTAACAACACTTGAAGCCTTTTTGTGCAATGTTGTTGCAGTGGGCTTTGGCACTGAGGTCATTAGATATAAATAGATAGATAGAATTCTTTATTGGCCAAGTGTGATTGGACACACAAGGAATTTGTCTTGGTGCAGATGCTCTCAGCGTACATAAAAGAAAAATATACATTTGTCAAGAATCATGTGGTACAACACTCAATGATTGTCCTAGGGGTCAAATAAGCAATGAAGAAACCATCAATATTAATAAAAATCTTAGGATACAAGCAACAAGTATATGAGTACTCCAAGGTCTTCTATGGAGTGAGGGTGGTCTGTAAGGTCTTGTTTGTTCAGCTTGTATTGGTGTTCTGATCTTTTTTGCCAATGCTCAGGACAGAGCATTTATTGGTTGAGATTTGGAGTTGCCAGATGTTTGACCATTCAGACACAAAGTCAAGGTCTTTTTGGAGGGTAGCTGTGTTATTGGTGGTGTTGAAAAGTTTTACATCGTTGATGACATTGTTAGGGGCGACATGCTAATGCTGTAAACTGCTTAGAGAGGGTTGTAAAAGCATTATGAAGCAGTATATAAGTCTAAATGCTATTGCTAAATGCTAAAGCATGCGGCACGCACCCGTTCAATCCCCATAAGGCATATCAATATTTCTGCAGTGGCGAAGGGCCGAATGCTACAGGAAGAGAAAATGTCTTTGCAACTGTCTCGACCGAGCGTTGATGGAAATGAGTTGCATGCCTCGCTTTTCATTAATCATGTCAAAAACCCGGCCTTCCAACGCAGGCTGTCGTAGCTGTCTGCAGGCGCTTAAAATTTTCCAATTATTGTACCCATGTCTCCAAACAAATAAAAGATCACCGTACACAATTGGCTTGGTGGGCAGCTCCGTGTTGTTGTCGACTTACACTGAGTTTTAAACACACCCCGGCCTAAGAGAATGTCGGATGTCTTCCAAAGACTTTGGGTCACGTGTAAAAAATTCCACATCATCGCCCGGGTTCAGCCTTGATAAGTTTCCAAGAGATGGATGAGTGAACAAGGCAAGCTGCCAGCATCTTGCTGATGTATTTTTCTGTCAGAAAGACGTGAGCGATGCTATATATCTCATTCGAGCAGGAATACGACGGTTCTCCCTCCATCGGTGTTTATGGCGACTTTTCTGAGAGGCCAAAAGGAAGATATTTATATTCACAATTAATTTCAGGACAGGAAAGATAGATCTTTTTTTTCAAGGGCCCTCCAAATTCCTATCCTGCTATTGTTCAGAAATTATTCGGGCTTTATTTAATTCCAAACATTATTCAGGCTTATTTAATCCCAGTCCAAACAAAGGTTCAATGAGGGATTTGATAATTCCTCTTTCCTTTTTTTTTTGGACTTTCATTTCATCTTCCCAATTCTCTTATATGGTATTGATTGATTGATTGATTGATTGATTGGTTGATTGGTTGATTGGTTGATTGGTTGATTGGTTGATTGGTTGATTGGTTGATTGGTTGATTGGTTGATTGGTTGGTTGATTGGTTGATTGGTTGAATGATTGAATGATTGAATGATTGAATGATTGAATGATTGAATGATTGAATGATTGAATGAATGAATGATGGATGGATGGATGGATGGATGGATGGGTTGGTTGGTTGGTTGGTTGGTTGATTGATTGATTGATTGATTGATTGATTGACTGACTGACTGACTGACTGACTGACTGACTGACTGACTGGTTGGTTGGTTGATTGATTTGTCAAACATGCATAAGATAGTAGTAGTTTGTATAAACATAACATAATATAACATAGGTAAAAAGAGGACAATAGGAGAGTAGAACAGGGACGGGGCCCTTTACAGACCTCTTAGAAACTGGGAGAGGTCAACTTAGATTGTAGACAGTCTAAGATTAAAATTTTTGGGGGTTTGGGGAAAAAACCACAGAGTCAGGTAGTGAGTTCCAGGCATTAACTACTCTGTTGCTAAAGTCGTATTTTCTACAGTCAAGTTTGGAGCGGTTTACTTTGAGCCCATTCCATATTTGAAAGTTACTCTTGAAACAGAGCCGGGGTGGCGCAGCAGGTAGAGCGCTGTACTGCAGGCCACTGAAGCTGACTGTAGATCTGTAGGTCAGTGGTTCAAATCTCACCACCGGCTCAAGGTTGACTCAGCCTTCCATCCTTACGAGGTGGGTAAAATGAGGACCCGGATTGTGGGGGCAATAGGATGGCTCTGTTAAAAAGTGCTATGGCTAACTTGTTGTAAGCCGCCCTGAGTCTAAGGAGAAGGGCGGCATAAAAAATGAATAAAATAAAATAAAATAAAATAAATAATTTTATAACCAGGATAGTTCCAACCTCCTCTTCCTCTACGTTGGGAGTAGAACTCATCTATCCACCTTCAAATTAATAGCAACAGCATTGAGACTTACAGTGATGCCTTGTTTTTCACGGGGGATGCGTTCCAAGACCACCCGTGAAAAATGAATTTCTGCGAAGTAGAGGAAAGATATTTTTTTATGAATTTAATGAGTATTTGGACTTTTAAAACCCACCCTTTGCATTCAACAGCCATTCTATAATGTTTCTCAGATGAAACTACATGTGATATCCTACCAGTTTCTTTAATAGAGGACAGTAGTACTGTAGAAGAAGTTTATGAATTTTGAATGGATTTAAAATTTTGAATGGATTTAATGGTTTTAAGCCCCCTTTGAAAACCCGTGAAGTAGCGAATCCGTGAAAGATGAACCACCAAGTAGTGAGGGATTACTGTATATATACCACCTCCTACTGCTTTTACAGCCCTCTCTAAGTAGTTTACAGAATCACAATCTGGGTATCTCTGGGACCGCCTTCTGCCGCACGAATCCCAGCGACCGGTTAGGTCCCACAGAGTTGGCCTTCTCCGAGTCCCATTGACTAAGCAATGTCGTTTGGTGGGACCCAGGAGAAGAGCCTTCTCTGTGGCAGCCCCGACCCTCTGGAACCAGCTCCCCCCAGATATCAGAGCTGCCCCCACCCTCCTTGCCTTTCGCAAGCTCCTTAAAACCCACCTCTGTCGTCAGGCATGGGGGAATTGAAATTTCCCTTCCCCCTAGGCTTATAGAATTTATACATGGTATGCTTGTATGTATGAGTGGTTCTTTAAATTGGGGGTTTTTAGATAGTTTTTTTAATATTAGATTTGTTTACATTGTCTTTTTATATTGTTGTTAGCCGCCCCAAGTCTTCGGAGAGGGGCGGCATACAAATCTAACAAGTAAGTAAGTAAGTAAGTAAGTAAGTAAGTAAGTAAGTAAGTAAGTAAGTAAATACATGCATACATAAATAAACAAACAAACAAACAAATAAATTTTACCCACCTAGGAAGGCTGGAAGGCTGAGTCAACCTTGACTCAAAGCCCAAGCATAGAGAACCCCTCTCCCCTCACCACTTTTTCTTCCTGTCCGTTGTGGCTTTGCCTACTCAAGAGAACCCAAGAACCTCATTTGGTGTCAGCACTGTAACTCAGGCCCTGCAACATAGCGCATACAAAGTGCAGGCCGGTAGGAAGGCTTCCGTAAGAAACTTTTATTTACCGAGGGTCGTTATCTGCTATTTGCTCACAATTCCCTCCTTGTGCAACTGATTGCAGAAAGTGTGCTTAATAACCACCGAATGCTAATATGCTGCGGTATGCATGGCTGCCTAATTTAATTTATCTCTGATTAAGCCTATTATGTTGGAGATCGCTTTACAAAAGAGGCTCCTTTTTTTTTTTTTTTTTTTGCCAGCTGTAAGCTTATTTGAATTGTAATATAGGTTAATAATGTGTGAAATAACTAGCAGTGCTGGATTCTAAATGTTAATTTTTTTTTAGCAAACTATGTTCTGAGTTAAGGCACAGATGTACCCTTCGGATGATTTGTGGTGATAAAAACAGACCACGATACCCATAGTCCTCAACCTACAACAAGTGAGCCCCAAATTTACGTTGCTAATTGAGAAATTTTCTGAGTTTTGCTACTTGCAAATGCAGCCGTGTCTGTAATATTACAATTGCAATATATACGGTATCGTATTATACAGTGCTATAATAGTCCATAGTAACAATGATTGTTATAAGGACAATGGTCCTATAATGCACAGATAGTTCTCGAGTTGTGACCTTAATTGAGCCCAAAATTTCAGTTGCTAAGTGAGATATTTGTTAACTGAGTTTTGCCCCATTTTCTGCTTTACCGCTCCATTTGTTCAGTGAATCCCTGTGATAGTTAAAATAGTTTATTGTCAGCTAGTTATTATTCATTTATTTATTTATTTGAATTGGAAGGGACCTTGAAGGTCATCTAGTCCAACCTCCTTTTCAAGCAGGAGTCCCTACACCATTTTGGACAAATGGCCATCCAATCTCCTGTTGAAAGTCTCAAATGTTGGAGCTCTCACAACCTCTGCAGGCAACATCTGTTCCACTGGTTGATCGCTGTCACCGTCAGAAAGTTTCTCCTTGCTTCCATGTTGAATCTCTCCTTGGTCAGCTTCCATCCGTTGTTCCTTGTCTGGCCCTCTGGTGCTTTGGAAAACAGCCTGACCCCTTCCTCTCTGTGGGAGCCCCTCAAATATTGGAATATTGCAATCCTGTCTCCCTTGGTCCTTCTCTTTGCTAGACTAGACATAGAATAGAATAGAGAATAGAATAGAGAATAGAAGAGAAGAGAATAGAATAGAAAATAGAGAATAGAGAATAGAACAGAATAGAGAACGGAGAACGGAGAACGGAGAACGGAGAACGGAGAACGGAGAACGGAGAACGGAGAAAGGAGAACGGAGAACGGAGAACAGAGAATAGAATAGAGAATAGAATAGAAGAGAATAGAGAATAGAAAATAGAGAATAGAACAGAATAGAGAATGGAGAATGGAGAATGGAGAACGGAGAACGGAGAATGGAGAATGGAGAATAGAGAAGAGAATAGAAGAGAATAGAGAATAGAAAATAGAGAATAGAACAAAATAGAGAATGGAGAATGGAGAATGGAGAATGGAGAATAGAACAGAATAGAATAGTATAGAAAATAGAATAGGAAATAGAATAGAAAATAGAATAGAAGAGAATAGAGAATAGAGAATAGAAGAGAAAATAGAATAGAGAATAGAGGATAGAGAATAGAGAATAGAGAACAGAGAACAGAGAATAGAGAATAGAGAATAGAATGGAGTGAAATGGAACAGAACCGAACGGAACAGAACAGAATTCTTTATTGGCCAAGTGTGATTGGACAGACAAGGATGAGTTTAAGTTTCTCATGCAAGAAGCTACCTTGGAATCCCCCTCAATTGTGTAAATAGCCAAAAAAGAGAAGACGATTCTGTCTGTCATTTAAGCACAGGGATAAATGGGTATTGTGTTATGGCCGATGCAATCAGACCGAAGATTGCCACTTAACGGAATGATTGTCTTTCTAATTGAGGCAGACAAGGAAGATTTATTAACGAACGAGTTTCTAAATTTCCCAATGTGTTCCAAACACGAGCAAACTGATCCCGTAGGGAGGCAGAGTTAAATGTATAAATTAAAGAGATCAATATTAGCTTGAAACAGAAGGAGTGGCCTGGACCGACGCCATTGAAATTAAGAGGATGAATAAGGTAGCAGTTCGTTGTGCAAGAGATTGAGTATCGATTTCCTTCACGTTGGTTTTCATCTCTTTCTGATAGGGAAACCGAGAGACGTTTCTCCAAACTAGAAGGCAGCACCTTTTTGTGGGATCCATTGGTTATGCTTGCGTCATAATCCCTGCCTTCGGGTGCACTTTAGCGAAATTACAGGTAGTCCGGTTAAGTGAGTCATTCATTTGGTACGCCTGCAAACTTGGGCACAGTTGAAGCTCTGGTGTCACAGAAAAATGCTCAGCGGCAACGAACTAACAAAGAATGACAAAAACAGAGTTGGAAGGGACCTTGGAGGTCTTCTAGTCCAACCCCTTGCTTGAACAGGAGACCCCATACAGTGGTACCTCTACTTACGAACTTAATTCGTTCCATGACCAGGTTCTTAAGTAGAAAAGTTTGTAAGAAGAAGCAATTTTCCCCATAGGAATCAATGTAAAAGCAAATAATGCATGAGATTGGGGAAATTACATGGAAGGTGGAGGCCCTGTTTCCTCCTATGATATTCCTAGAGAGGCCCCACAAAGGCGTCTCCACACCTTTTCTGGCCCTGTTTCCTCCCAGGATATTCCTAGAGAGGCCCCACAGAGGCTTCTCCCTGCCTTTTCTGGCCCTGTTTTCTCCCAGGAGATTCCTAGAGAGGCCCCACGGAGGCTTCTCCCCACCTTTTCTGGCCCTGCTTCCTCCCAGGAGATTCATAGAGAGGCCCCACAGAGGCTTTTCCCTGCCATTTCTGGCCCTGTTTCCTCCCAGGAAATGCCTAGAGAGGCCCCACTGAGGCTTCTCCCCACCTTTTCTGGCCCTGCTTCCTCCCAGGAGATTCATAGAGAGGCCCCACAGAGGCTTTCCCCTGCCATTTCTGGCCCTGCTTCCTCCCAGGAGATTCATAGAGAGGCCCCACAGCGGCTTCTCCCTGCCTTTTCCGGTCCTGTTTCCTCCCAGGAGATTCCTAGAGAGGCCCCACGGAGGCTTCTCCCCACCTTTCCCGGCCCTGTTTTCTCCCAAGAGATTCCTAGAGAGGCCCCACAGAGGCTTCTCCCTGCCTTTTCTGGCCCTGTTTTCTCCCAGGAGATTCCTTGAGAGGCCCCACAGAGGCTTCTCCCCGCCTTTTCCAGTTACAGTTTCGGAGGGTCGGGTTTCTAAGTGGAAAATGGTTCATGAGAAGAGGCAAATAAATCTTGAACACCCAGTTCTTATCTAGAAAAGTTCGTAAGTAGAGGCGTTCTTAGGTAGAGGTACCACTGTTTCAGAGATGCCGAACCTTTTTTGGTTCAGGTGCCAAAAGGGTGTGCATGCATGTGCTAGCACACACACACATGCCTGCACCCCTTCTCTCCCCCCACTCATGCTCACCCCCCTGTTCTGCCTCTGCGCTTGCATACAATCCTCCTCCGGACCCATGTGCAGAAGCCTCACTGAAGCCTGGAACTGTGGGAGAAAAAAGGGCAAATGGGGAACTGGAAGTACAGAAAAACAGACTTCTGCTTTGCCCATTGGGCTGTTTTTTTGCACCCTGGGACTTCAGGAAACTTCCATGAAGCCTCCGGAGTGCAAAAAAACCCAGCACAATGAGCAAATCGGAAGTTTGTTTTTCCGCACTTTTGGTTTGCCCATCGGGCCGATTTTTGCACTTCTATCTAAAAAAAAAAATTCCAGGCACTGCAACTCATTACAGAAATTAAAATAAGTTTGCAAGCATCGTGTTTTGTTGCTATCTCCCATGGTCCCAAAATCCCCCTGCACCAAAATTGGTGTGTGCTGACACTATCAGGCTGTTGTTGAAAAGAAAAAAAATATGATTTAGTATACGTACAAAAATAACTCAGCTATTCCAGAAATTTGGATCCGTAAATCACCTATTTGGCATCCAACTCTACATGAAATAATAAAAAATAACAAGCCTGAAAAAGAAAAAGGTTTGATTCTTTTTGATATATTTCTCAACCTTCTGAAAGTGAGAAGGATTGAGGCGATGGGTGAGTTTTTTCACTTGGCTTTTTCTCTGAAATTTTTATGCTTCCTGGTATGATTCTTAGTCCCATGGCGATCCGTTTCTCTGTATTTCTTCCCCCAGAACAGAAATAATATGTTAAGAATATTATGGAAATGACATGACAATTTGAGCAATAAAGAAGAGAATCTAATAAAATACCTTGCTCTTAATTGTCGAATTGTTTTAAGTAAATGTAAATTTATTTAAGGAAATTAAGAAAATGAGGGGGAAGATCGCAAACGCTCCATGAATATTTCATGCAAAACCAGGAGAGGATTAAAAAGCTGCCGGAGCAATCGTTTTGAGTTGCAAGTCAGAACAGTGTTAGAACTTTGTTTCATGTAAATCTTGGATTTCACGTAAATCTTCTGTGGCATTTAATTTATAAACAATGCAATAGCAAATGGTTGATTTATTCTGCTGTAGCAATGTTAGAACATTATTTGCAATAAAAAAGTACTCATTCAACTATCTGTATGTAGAGACAGAGGCAGGGAATATAAACAGCAAAATATGTGGGAATAAACAGATAGACAGATAGATGATAGAAGGTAGAAGACAGATGATAGATAAATAGATGAGAGAGATATATATATAGAGAGAGATGAAAGACAGGGATGGATGGATGGATTGATAATAGAGATAGAATAGGTGATCAAGGGATAGAGAAATAGATGAGAGGGATAGATAAAGACAGACATGTATAGATTGATGATAGATAGATATACTGTAGATAGATAGATAGATAGATAGATAGATAGATAGATAGATAGATAGATAGATAGATTAGAAAGATAGATAGATAGATAGATAGATAGATAGATAGGTAGATAGGTAGGTAGAACGATAGAAAGATAATAAATAGATAAAGAGAGAGAGATGAAAGATATGGATGGATGGATTGATGATAGAGATAGAATAGGTGATAAAGAGATAGAGAAATAGATGAGAGAGATAAAGACACACATAGCTATAGATTGATGATAGATAGATAGATAGATAGATGATAGATAGATAGAGATAGATATTGAAAGAGAGAAATATAGTTATAAAAATATAAACAGATGGTAGGAGATGAGAGATGGATGGGTGGATTGATAGATAGATCCATAGACAGTTGTGTTGTTATATATTGGCCATTTGCACAGGTATTTTTCACACAGCAACAGCCCCCCAATGTACCAACCAACCAGCAGCCTGACACAATCTCCTGCAGAGCGGGCCTTAGGGGAGAAAAATGCATGAACACTACTCCTCATTCATAGTTTCTAGATGTCATCAGCAATGATCTACAGCACATCTTGATCAATGCAACATCCATCTCCCGGACTTTGAGTGGTTGATATATCCTAACCGACAGCCCTCTGGTTTAAAAGAGCCTTTCCAAAGTGTGTGTACCACCATTACACCTCACACAGTCCATTTATTTTTTTTAAGTCGCCGCGAAGGAATTCCGTGGGAACAGATTTGTTGAACAATGCGGAGTTGGCCTTCCATTTCATTTTTGTTTCCCTAAAAATTAAAACATGTTGTGGTTAGCTCTGGCCCTGCTCCTGCCCCAAGGACTGTGGATGTGGGGGAGACATCCACATGCTGCAGGCCTGTTTTGCCTCCGGTGGAATCTGCTGATGAAGGCTCCTCTGACCAAGAAGACATGAGTGACAGGGAGGAGGAGAGTGGGGCAGACAGCTCAGAAGGAGATCAATTATCTAGCTCCTCCTTGGATTCAGAACAAGAGTTAATGATACAGCCACGCATGTGGAGAACGAAGCATAGGCAACAACTGAGAGATTATTATCAAAGAAAATGAGGCCACCTGTGGTTGGGTGGGGCTGTGGTAATGAGTGAGGCTGCTATAAATAGCAGCCTGTGGGTTTGGCCATTGTGGAGGATTATCTGATCGTTGTGTTTCATGCCTGCTTTGCTGACTTTGATCTTTGTGTGCTGATTTTTCCCTGCTTTGAAACTAAACCAGAGCAAAGTGTGTTTCACTTTGTGAAAGAAGGAGGACTGTGAATTGCCTCACAGCTGCAAGCTTAGTATCACAGAACTGATAAGGGACTTGTACAAATTACCAATTTGTTTGGAGACAAGTGTTCTTTGTTATACAAAAAGAGGGCTTCGTTTATTTGCATTTTTTGGTATAAAGAACATTGTTTTGAATTTTCAAACTTGTGTGTGTCTGAAATTGTATCTGGGCATTTTTGGGAGGATTCTACCAGAGAGCCCGACAGAACAAAACGTATGTTGTTTATTATTATTTTTTTCTCCGGATAGTAATACACTTCTTCATGTATTTTATATCAGAGATCCAGTCTCACCAAACTGCACCAATCAGGAGCCAGCTGGGCTAAAGACCAATTAGAGGTCAGGCTACCTGACTATAAAAGGCAGGAAACTTCTGCGGTCTACAGAACAGATTTTGAAGATACCAACCACAGTTGCTGGCAAACTTTCACTAAATTCTAAAGCGATGTTTTCCCCAACAAATTAATAAATGATTTGCCAGCAATGTTGTGCATGTTATACAGTGGGATATCTTACTACACGCTAGGATAAATAGGCCACTCTACAAAAAGAGAGAGAAATGAACACAAATCGTATATCAGAAATAAGGAATGAGACATCATTTCAAATTTGCAGAGCCGTTTATTGTTGACTAGGAACGTGACCAGCCATTAACGAAAAAGGATTTTGCAATGGAGACGGGAATAACAACCCGAAACTCTGGAATTTACAGTGCAATAAATCTTAACGATTTAGAGGGAGAATTTAATCGGGCTACAGATAGGTTTTGTGTGCTTGTTTTGTGATAACTCCTAATCAGCTTAGCAAGGCTGGGGGATCACTAACATCCTTTTTGTTATTGAATGAGAACTGTTGAAAACATAATGGGCCTCGTCTGTGAAAGCATTTCCTTCCCGCTGTAGCTACCTGTTTCTTCTCTCTCTCTCTTGCTATCATTTATATATAATGCCGAATATCATATCGTGTATCTTTTAAGAGCGGTGCAAGACATGTGACTTGATTCAGTGTATGAATGTATTTGTCAGCCTAACCTTGAAAACGTACGAGCTGAACATAGATAAGCGACCCGACAAGCTAATGTACCAAATGCGTTTGAGTGCATAATAATATTGCCACAAGAATATTGTCAGACCTCTCTGAAATAGCCAGCTAAAAGCCCCCATCTAATTTAATTTATAGCTTGGGTTGGAAGGGATTCTGTGGACCTCGTAGTCCAACCACCTGCTGGTGGAGGAGACCCCTATGCCCTCCCAGACATATGACAGTCCAATCTCCTCTTGAAGGTCTCCAGTGTTGGGGCATTCTCAACTTCTGCAGGCAGGACATTCCACCAGTTGATCGCTCTCACTGTCAGAAAGTTCTTCCTTATTTCTAGGTTGAATCTCTCCTTGGTCAGCTTCCATCCGTTATTTGTTAACAAAGGCCAAAGATGAAGGAGGTGTTTGGAGATCTCAATAAATGTTACGAGCAAATCAAAACATATACAGTATGAGCAAAAGGTCAGCTGCTAATTATGGTTCATTAGCAGCTGGCGTAAGTTCAAACAGCCTTAACTCAAAGCAATGCAATTAGTTCTTGTTATCTCACGTAGTTTCTAAGGCTTGGCAAAATGCTCAGGAGTCTTCCATGATAAGAAAACCAAAGCAGAGAAACAGGGATTCACAAGACAATTCATGACAGACACACGAGTTGAAACTATTGTTTCCTGCAGCTGCCTCTGCTGTCTTAAATACACTACAGAAGTGGCCAATTAGCCCCAAGTCTTACTCCTGAGGAGACCTACTCTGGAGTAACCATTCCTGTCTCTTGGCAGCTCTGCAGGCTCATGCATCAAAAAGAGGAGAAGTCTCCTCTTCCTCATCGCTGCTATGAGGTGCTGGAGGTTCTGAAGGCCCTGGCCTTTGCCTCCTGCACTGAGTCCTCGCCATCCTCCCCACTGTCTGACTCAGATGCCGGATGGCGCATCACCACTGGTGCATCACCAAGTTGGTGTCCTCTTGAACGGGATCTGCTATCAGCTGCAAGGGCCACTGGTGGGCCACTACAGTGTGGTATAAGAATTGTGCTAGTACCTGTTGTATGTGGCTTTTTAGATTGTTGATTGGGGTGTGTTGATGGCTGGCCTTTAAGTTGTCAGCTGTTGTGTGCTTGTGCTGCCCATTGTTCGCCTTCTAAGTACTTGATAGACTGCTGGCAGATCAGCACTCCTGTTGACTGACAAGGGATCCGTTTCCCAGGCTTCAATCACTTCCCTGGCTATTTTTGTCCCTGCTCACCCAACAATCTTGGTAGCTGGCTGTTTTTGTCCCTGCTCATCCAACAATCTTGGTAGCTGGCTGTTTTTGTCCCTGCTCATCTGACAATCTTAGTAGCTGCAAAATTGAATGTGTGTCCTTGCTCATTGCTATATGAGGCTATCAATGAATTGGGGGTCTCCTTGTCTGATGATTCGTTTGTGTTGTTCCCATCTCGTAGTGCAGCATCCTCCCCATCTGTCCTACATAATCCAGGGGCAATCCATGCATGAGATCTTGTAGATTATGTTGGAAGTATGTCCCACCTCCAATCAATCTTTACAATGCATCATTCATCCTCGTATGGTAACTTCTGCGCGGTATGCAGTGCCCGCTTGCAGATCTGCATTCTATTTATTTTTATTTTATTTATTTGTTTTCGTCAAGTCCGTATTGGTAGTATACGAAGATATAACAATGTTTATATACATGATACTAGTAAGAGAGAAACTTTAGGACAGGAGACTGAAGGCTCACTGGTGCACTTGTGCACGCCCCTCACTGACCTCTTAGGAATTGGGAGAGATCAACGATGCACAGTCTAAGGGTAAAGTTTTAGGGGTTAAGTGATGATACTACAGAGTCAGGTATTGAGTTCCATGCATCAACTACTCGGTTACTAAAGTCATATTTCCTGCAGTCGAGTTTAGAGCAGTTTACTTTAAGTTTGTATCTGTTGTGTGCTCGTGTGTTGTTGTGGTTGAAGCTGAAGTAGTCATTGACAGGAAGGGCATTGTTGCAGATGATTTTATGGGCTATGCTTAGGTTGTGTTTAAGGCGACGTAGTTCTAAGCTTTCTAAACCTAGGATTGTGAGTCTAGTTGCATAGGGGATTCCATTGCGAATGGAGGAGTGGAGGGCTCTTCTCGTAAAGTATCTCTGGGCATTTTCTATAGCTTCCAAAGTTGCTTTTGATGTATGGCAGGGCACACACAGGGACTATAAATACCACACACAGAACAGCACACACTCTGCTAGAGAGAAATTCCCCGAGAGTGGGCTCTAGCCCAAAAACTCAGAAAACAAAATCTCTGACCTTGGGGATTGACCCAGATTGGCTCTATTTCTTATTTACATTCATGCGGCCACCCAGTCACCATTCAACTGCTGGGCAATTTAACAATTCATTTTTTAAAAAAATGCAATTTAGAGAGCACATTTTGTCTTCAGGATGACTCAGAAACACACTGTTGTGCCACCAAGGCACAGTCTGTTCCACCACCAGGGATTGCGTAGGATTCGCCCTGCTAATTTCTTTTCCCCAAATTAATATGGACTTTTCTTTTTAAAAGAATAATAATAATAATTTGCAACATAGGCAAGTCCTTGGATTAAGAATGCCAAGACTGTGCTTAAAGTGAAATTGTATGGAATAGAATAGAATAGAATAGGATAGGATAGGATAGGATAGGATAGAATTCTTTATTGGCCAAGTGTGATTGGACACACAAGGAATTTGTCTTTGGTGCAGATGCTCTCAGTGGACATAAAAGAGACATTTGTCAAGAATCATGAGGTACAACTCTTAATGATTGTCATAGGGGTCAAATAAGCAATCAGGAAACAATCAATATTAATAGAAAGTAGAGTAGAGTGTGAGAATGAAGACTAGAGTATTGGAATGAAGAGTAGAGTAGGGTAGGGTAGGGTAGGGAATGGAATAGAATGGAATAGAATAGAATAGAATTCTTTTTTTGGCCAAGTGTGATTGCACACACAAGGAATTTGTCTTTGGTGCAGATGCTCTCAGTGGACATAAAAGAGACATTTGTCAAGAATCATGAGCTACAACACTTAATGATTGTCACAGGGATCAAATAAGCAATGAGGAAACAATCAATATTAATAAAAATCTTAAGGATACAAGCAACAAGTTACAGTCATAAATGGGAGGAGATGGGTGATAGGAATGATGAGAAAAAAACTAGTAGTAAGAGTAGCACAGTCTTAATAAATAATTTGACAGTGTTGAGGGAATTATTTGTTTAGCAGAGTGATGGCATTTGGGAAAAAAACTGTTCTTGTGTCTAGTTGTCTTGATGTGCAGTGCTCTGTAGCGACGTTTTTAGGGTAGGAGTTGAAACAGTTGATGTCCAGGATGCGAGGGGTAGGTAAATATTTTCACTGCCCTCTTTTTGACTCGTGCAGTATCCAGGTCCTCAATGGAAGGCAGGTGGGCAGTCATTGTTTTTTCTGCAGTTCTGAAGTGGATCGGCTGAACTGGTAGCGTCCCACTGGTGATGTCACAATGGCCTTGTGGATCCTGTTTGGTCAATGCTCACCCGTGTGTGCCACCATTCACTTTTTCCCCCCTAAATTTGTTTTGGGAATTTTTTTTTGATTATAGCTTAGCTACTGAGCATGTGCTGAAGCAGAATTGCATGAAGGGACCTGCGCATGAGCATAGCAACCACGCATGCGCAAACATTACAATGCGAACTGGTGGCAGAGCTAAATTGGAACTTGCCCCTGTTACCATTTGTTGTGGTTAGCTCTGGCCCAGCTCCTGCCCCAAGGACTGTGGATGTGGGGGAGACATCCACATGCTGCAGGCCTGTTTTGCCCCCGGTGGAATCTGCTGATGAAGGCTCCTCTGACCAAGAAGACATGAGTGACAGGGAGGAGGAGAGTGTGGCAGACAGCTCAGAAGGAGATCAATTATCTAGCTCCTCCTTGGATTCAGAACAAGAGTTAATGATACAGCCACGCATGAGGAGAGCGATGCATAGGCAGCAACAACTGAGAGATTATTATCAAAGAAAATGAGGCCACCTGTGGTTGGGTGGAGCTGTGGTCATTAGTGAGGCTGCTATAAAGAGCAGCCTGTGGGTTTGGCCATTGTGGAGGATTATCTGATTGTTGTGTTTCGTGACTGCTTTACTGACTTTGACCTTTTGTGTGCTGATTTTTCCCCGCTTTGAAACTAAACCAGGGCAAAGTGTGTTTCACTTTGTGAAAGAAGGACTGTGAATTGCCTCACAGCTGCAAGCTAAGTATCACAGAACTGATAAGGGACTTGTACAAATTACCAGTTTGTTTGGAGACCAGTGCTCTTTGCTATACCAAAAGAGGGCTTGGTTTAAGTGAATTTTCATTATAAAGAACATTGTTTTGAATTTTCAAACGTGTGTGTGTGTCTGAAATTTGTACCTGTGAATTTTTGGGAGGAGTCTACCAGAGAGCCCGACAGAATACCATTGCTCAGATTCCAATTTTTTGCATTTCTCTCCCCCAAATCTTCTTCCTAAAGACGTCGATGAAGTCTGAATGACATCAAGACAAACATGCGTTGACCATCAATCTCTTTTATTGGCGGTATTTCAATGGCCCTGCCGTGTGTTCTTTCCATCCTTGTTACGTTTATCCCATGTCCATTTTTCAAACAACTACAATGCAAGAACGGAATTCTGCCCTGTCAGGTTTAGAAGACAGATGGACAAATGACTCCAATCAGCTTGTTCTCCTCAACCTTATCATACCAGCCGTGTTTATCAGCTCCTCTAATGTAGGCATAAGAAGGAAGCCCTCGCAATTAATCAGGATATTATTAATCAGAATAATCAGAGTCCTTGGAGAAGCAAGGACTTGTCCAGCGGCGCATGATGTGCTCTTGAATGATGAACACCTCAAGCCAAGGAGTGCTGGGCCTTTGAGATACCAACACAATGCCGAGAAACATACTGGATTTGACCCCTATTTCAATCTTCCACGACACATCCGTTCGTGTCTTTTGACAGGGGACTAATATGTGTCAGGAACAGATTAGAAAATGCACCCAACTCAAATATATAAATAATTCTAAAGGAAGATGACAGTGTGGTACAAAATGTAAATGAGTTGCCTTCACTGAATGACTCAATTCAGACGGATGGTGGTCACTGATGATTGGAATATACTGTGTCCAGTTCTGGAGACCTCGCCTACAAAAAGAGACGGATCAAATTGAACGGGTCTAAAGATGGGCGACAAAAATGGTGGAAGGTCTTAAGCATAAAACTGATCAGGAAAGACTTCATGAACTCCATCTGTAGAGTCTGGAGGACAGAAGGAAAAGGGGGGACATGATCGAAACATTTAAATATGTTAAAAGGTTAAATAAGGTTCAGGAGGGAAGTGTTTTTCATAGGAAAGTGAACACAAGAACAAGGGGGCACAATCTGAGGTGAGACGGGGGAAAGATCAGAAGCAACATGAGAAAATATTATTTCACTGAAAGAGTAGTAGATGCTTGGAACAAACTTCCAGCAGATGTGGTTGGTCAATCTACAGTAACTGAATTTAAACAGGCCTGGGAGAAACATAGATTCATCCTAAGATAAAATACAAGAAATAGTATAAAGGCAGACTGGGCAGATCAGGAGGTCTTTTTCTGCTGCCAATCTTCTATGTTTCTATGTTACCTCCGATGTGTATTGGTTTCTAACGTTTAATGGTCCAGGTTTCCATAGACAAAAATTTCACAAGAAGAGTCCTTCACTCCTCCGCTTACAACAAAATACCTAATTCCACCAGGCTTGAAATACTGGAATTAGACAATTTAGAACTATGTCACCTCCGAACTGATCTGACTGTAGTTCATAAAATCATATACCAAAATGTCCTTCCTGTTAATGATGACTTCACCTTCAACTGCTTCAATACACGAGCACATAATAGGCTTAAATTCAATGTAAAATGCTCCAAACTCGACTGCAGAAAATACGACTTCAGCAACATAAGGATCAACACCTGGAATGCCCTATGATTTGTTGTTACATGTTGTGAGCCGCCCCGAGTCTTCGGAGAGGGGCGGCATACAAATCGAATAAATAATAATAATAATAATAATAATAATAATAATAATAATAATAATAATACCTGACTCTGTGGTTTCTTCCCCAAAGCTCCCAAAACTTTAACCTCAGATTGTCTACAGTCGAACTCTTCCCCTTTCTAAGAGGTCTGTAAGGGGCGTGCATAAGGGCACCATTGTGCCTACCATCCCTATCCTACTGTTCCTTTTTTATTATTACTTTTTACTTACTTACTTACTTATTTATTTAATAATTGGACTTTTATGCCACCTCTCTCCGAGGACATAGGACAGCTTACAGCCTGGGAGAAACCCCTCTTAGCAGTAGCGACGGCGAACGAGATCTCGGAGTCTTGGTGGATAATCAACTAAACATGAGCCAACAATGTGCAGCAGCAGCCAAAAAAGCCAACACAATCCTAAGCTGCATCAACAGGGGAATACACTCCAAGACCAGGGAAGTCTTAATACCACTCTACTACGCCCTGGTCAGACCACACCTGGAGTACTGTGTTCAGTTCTGGTCACCACACTTCAAAAGAGACATTGAAACTCTGGAGAAGGTGCAGAAAAGAGCAACCAAGATGATTAAGGGACTGGAAACCAAGACTTACGAAGAGAGACTGAGGGAACTGGGCATGGATAGCCTAGAGAAAAGGAGGGCCAGAGCGGACATGATAGCAGTCTACAAGTATACAAGGGGTTGCCACAGAGAGGAGGGGATCACTTTATTCTACAGGGCACCGGAGGGCCGGACGAGGAACAATGGCAGGAAGCTGACCAAGAAGAGATTCTACCTGGAAATAAGGAAGAACTTCCTGATGGTCAGAACGATCAACCAGTGGAACAACCTACCAGCGGACGTTGTGAACTCCAATACTCTGGACATTTTAAAGAGGAAATTGGACTGCCATTTGGCTGGGGTGCTATAGGGTTCCTGCTTAGGCAGGGGGTTGGACTTGATGACCCACATGGTCCCTTCCAACTCTAACAATAAATAGATAGATAGATAGATGGATGGATGGATGGATGGATGGATGGATGGATGGATGGATGGATAGATAGATAGATAGATAGATAGATAGATAGATAGATAGAATCTTTGATCCAATGAATTAAATTTAAAATCTAAGAAAACCCAAACATACATTATGTTTATACAAACTACTACTATCCTATACATGTTTGATGAATAAAATAGAATAAAATGAAATAAAATAAAATATAAGTGTATATATATATAAATGCCTATTGCGGAAGATGGCTTTTGAAGGTATCCTTCATATTTAATGCAGTGATTCGACAGTTTTGTTGAGTTAATAGAGATCGCCTCTTGTAACTGAGAAAGACTTATCGGTTGCTTCAGAGGAAAACCGGGAAAATTATAGGCTCCGGCCAACATCTGCTATTGGATAAATTGGTAGAAAATATCCTTAAAATTGTAATTATCTGGCAGATGGAAGAACAAAACCCGATAGGAATAATCAGGGCGAAAATGATGGCCTACAACGATGTCGCAAGCCACAAACATGGCTGTAAGAGCCACCTGTTCAGATGATATGAATATAATCTAGTCTTTTTGAATGTGTATTTTGAAATAATATACTTATTTAATGGTATCAAGAGCCAACTGCCACAAAGACAGACGCACCCAAATTATCAGCCTCTTTTAGAGAGGAAAAAGAGAGACCAAAAAGTCCAGTAGTTATACAATCGTTGTGCATCTGATTTTTAGGGGCTCGGTGCTGAGACAGAACAGGTTTGAGACATAGAATAAAATAGCAAAGTTGGAAGGGACCCTGTAGGTCATCTAGTCTGCCCAAGCGGCAGAACCTATATATGCCATTTCTGACAGATGGGTTTTTGCATCTGTCAGAAAACTGAAGAAAAATGAGACCCCCTTAATTCCCCCAACCCCTGCGACGCTTTTCTCCAGCAAAGGCAGTTTTATCGTGTTTTCGGAAGCTTCGATAATGGCTCATTGTAGTGCCGGCATTTGATTGATTTTTGCATTAGCCCGAGCTGCTTAGACAGCTAACCGGCTGAAAAGTGCATCATAAATGATGGAAAATACAAAATACCTGGAGGCAGAGGATATGAACCGAGGTTGGATTTTCTTGCCTCAGTTTCCTGAGGCTGCTGAGTCACAATGGCTGGGAATAAGGTACATTCAGTAGATCCAGGTAGTCCTGGACTTACAGTGGTTCATTTAGTGATTGGTTGAAGTGAAGCCAAAGCCAGATTCACTTAATGGCCATGGGACTCATTTAACAACCGCAGTGATTCTCTTAACAGCTACAGCAAGAAAGGTCTTAAAATGGGCAAAACTCATTTAACAACTGTGCCTACCCATCTCTCTCTCTCTCTTTCTCCATCTATCCATCCATCCATCCATCTCTCTCTCTCTCTCTTCATCTCTCTCTCTCTCCCACACAATCACACCTACCTCTCTCATGTCTTTCTCTCCCTCCCTCCCTATCTATCTATCTATCTATCTATCTATCTATCTATCTATCTATCTATCTATCTATCCATCCCATCTACCTCTCTTATCTCTCTCTCTCTCTTCCCCCCTCTCCATCCCTCCATCCCTCCATCTGTCTCTGTCTTCTACCTCTCTCATCTACCTATCTTATCTCTCTCTCTTCCTATCTCTCTCTCTATTTATTTATTTTATTTATTTATTAGTTGGACTTGTATGCCGCCCCTCTCCGAAGACTCGGGGCGGCTATATATATATATAATCTATCTATCTATCTATCTATCTATCTATCTATCTATCTATCTATCCATCCATCCCATCTACCTCTCTTATCTCTCTCTCTTTCCCCCTCTCTATCCCTCCATCCATCCATCCATCCATCCATCTGTCTGTCTGTCTTCTACTTCTCTCATCTACCTATCTTATCTCTCTCTCTTCCTCTCTCTCTCTCTATCATCTATCTATCTATCTATCTATCTATCTATCTATCTATCTATCTATCTATCTATCTATCTATCATCTATCTCATCCATTTTTCAGTCTCTCTGTGTCTCTCTTCCTATCTCTCTCTCTCTATTTATCTCATCTATCTTTCTCATCTCTCTCTCTTCCTATCTCTCTCTCTTTTTATCTTTCTCTCTCTCACACACACAAATCTGCCTCTATCATCTCTCTCTCTTATCTACCTCTCTCATGTCTCTCCCTGCCTGCCTGCCTATCTATCTATCTATCTATCTATCTATCTATCTATCTATCTATCTATCTATCTATCCATCCATCCATCTATCTTATCTGTCTGTCTGCCTGTCTGTCTGTCTCATCTACCTCTCTCATTTATCTCTCTCTCTTCATCTCTCTCTTTCTCTATCTTATTTCCCTTTCTCATCACTCTCTCTCTCCCTTTCTCTCTCCCCCTTCCTCCTTTCTCTTTATCTCTCTCTGTCTCTCCCTCTCTCATCTCCCCCCCATCTTTCTATCTCTCTCTGTCTATAAGCATCCTGATCTTGTCTGTTTGTGGGACCAAGCCAGAGAACAGACAAAACCAAGGCTGTCTGTGTCTCCTCCTTCATCCAAACAAAAACTGGTTGGCGAGCCAACACATGCCCACACAGCACCTGTGTATAATAACACAAACACACTCCCCCGCAACCCCCACAACCTGCGGCCACTTTCGTAAGCATAGCCTGAGGGGAGGGAAATGATAATAGCAAGAATCACCTCGTAGCGCGTTGTCTCTGTCTTTACAGGAGCATCTCGTGTTTGAGACAATATGCTGAATTTCACGGTGTTTCGGGGGGGGGGGGGAATCCTTGACATTAATAACCATAGAAATGAAAGATTATTCACACTTTAGTTAACTCTGCCATATTGTTTTAAATTAGTTTCTGTGCTTTCGGGAAGCATTAATAGAAATGTACTTTCACCATATTTCATATAAAGTATCTTAAATTTAAGCTTGGCATCAGTGGCCCGTCGGAACTACAAAACCCAGTTGCTTGAACATGTTGGCTGTGGCTGATGGAATAGAACAGAATAGAATTCTTTATTGGTCAAGTCTGATTGGACACACAAGGAAGTTGTTTTTGGTGCAGATGCTCTCAGTGGACATAAAAGAAGTGATTGCCGATCAGTTTCTGGTCACAATTCAAAGTGTTGGTTATGACCTATAAAACCCTTCATGGCACCGGACCAGATTATCTCAGGGACCGCCTTCTGCCGCACGAATCCCAGCAACCAGTTAGGTCCCACAGAGTGGGTTTTCTCCGGATCCTGTCAACTAAACAATGTCACTTGGCGGGACCCAGGGGAAGAGCCTTCTCTGAGGCGGCCCCAACCCTCTGGAACCAACTCCCCCAGAGATTACAATTAACCCCACCCTCCCGCCTTTCGTAAGCTGCTAAAACCCACCTCTGCTGCCAGGCATGGGGGAATTGAG
>NC_091953.1:136705364-136743989 GCF_031021105.1 Erythrolamprus reginae | reverse complement strand
TTGTATTCTTAAGTTTTTAATTAATATTGATTGTTTCTTTATTGCTTATTTGACCCCTATGACAATTGTTAAGTGTTGTTCCACATGATTCTTGACAAATGTCTACGAATCTACGGAGAGGGGTGGCATACAAATCTAATAAATAAAATAAAATAAATAAATAAAATATATCTTTTTCTTTTATGTACACTGAGAGCATCTGCACCAAAGACAAATTCCTTGTGTGTCCAATCACACTTGGCCAATAAAGAATTCTATTCTGTTCTATTCTATTCCATATTGTATTGTATTCTATTCTATTCACTTTTTTCAGTGCCAATATAATTTTGAACGCTCACTAAGTGAACTGCTGTAAGTCAAGGACTCCCTATAGAAGAAAAATGTAATATATATTTTATTAAAGAAAAATAAAATTGATTTATTCCAAGTATAACTCTAACACAATCAGATCCGATCAACATTAGGAAGACTGCCTTAATATAGGGGAGTAGAATGAGAAGATAAATTCGATACGAGAGCTGATTTTAAGCTGTCTCACTTAGTTTATTAATAAAATTCATAAGATATATTTTTCAGCTCGGACAGACAGCTTCCTAATCTGCCACATTTCAGCATTTCATATTGTAATGTAGCAAGCCCTTCCTAATACAATTTCCGTCATCTATTTTAAATTAAGTTCTGATAAATTAAAAATTAGTTCTAAAATGGCTTGCCTCGCTTGTCATTAATGTTCTCCTGCAGTGATATAATTTACTTTGCTGCATTTCATACTGGGCTCACCCCATTTTCATTAAATAATACTAAAAAAACCCAGCTCGTTATTCTTAAGTTGGGGGGGATACACCAAGGTATTTTTGTTCACGAATGCCACCAAAGGTTTGTAATTTGAAAATAATGTATTTACTTAGTTAAACATTTGTTCTGAATGCGATGCAAGGGCTGGAAAATTATACATCCATGTAACGGTTTTGCAGCCTTATTACCAAGAAGGATTAAGTTCTCAAGATGACTCGTTGGTGATAATTAATAATATCCTCTGTTGAGTTAATGCAGTTATAGCGAAATCTATCTTCGAGATAAAGAAGGGGAAGAGGATAAATGAGCAGGATCGCATGCAACTTTTGGAGGAAATTAAAATTTCAGTTGATGAGTTGCCCATCGTGAAGATTTGTCTCTCCTGGTGACATCTGGGTCTATCAAAACTAAGATCTGCTTGCTTACTCATCTACCAATTTTCCCCTTGTTTTTATTTCCAAGAAATGAAAACCTCAGAGAAAGAAAGACAGAGAGAGAAAGAGAGAAACAGAGAGAGAGAGAGAGCATTAGTGGCAGATAGATGGCTGCCAATCCATACAGTGGGTTGAGGAATTGCAGCCATTCCCAAACTTTTCTGCTAATTCAACCTCTCTTTGAGGTTCTTTTCAAAGTCCAAATCATCTCCATAACGGTGGTTTCAAGGCTGGAAGAAATCGATGGGAAATTGAACTGGTGCTTGTCTTCAGAATGGAAAAAAATGGAGCAGACTTTTTGGGATACGCTTGAACTCTCTCCTGTTTATCTAAAGTTCGTTTACCAGAAAGCCTGATTCACAAAGTTCTCAAGAACTTTAGCATCTTTGCTAAGTAGTAGGCCACTATTTGGATTCTGCTGGATTAGGTTTCTGACCGCAAAAGTGCCATCTTGATTCTTCTTTCAGCGGGATTCTTCTTTTTCTAACAAAATAAATTTTATTAGTTTTCAAATCTTTTCTTTAAAATAACTGTTACGATAATTCTTTGAGCAATTCTACTTTGTTACAAAGTTCCATTTTTGTTTAAGCATTGATGCATTACACTTAATCTTATTTCATTTATCGTTATTATAAATGTATTTGTATTTACATATTTACGGTAATATGTAAATATCGTACATATTATCGTACTTTTTTAGCTTCTGCTTTTCTTTTTTCTAAGTTCAATCCACTGACACCATTGTTCCCATATATTATAATAGTCCGAATATATTATAATATATTATAATAACAGTCCCATCTATTATAATAATCCAAATCTTTTTGGTGCCATAATTCTACTGTAAGTCTGTCCATTTCAGCACATTCATAAATTTTATTAATTGTTATGCTTTCTGCAGGCACGATGGTCGCCCAGAAAGTAATGCATCACAAATTTTTCTTCAATAATTATTTATTGAATAAAATGAAACTTACACACAAGAATGATGTTTCTTCTACACTCCAATAATAATAATAATAATAATAATAATAATAATAATAATAATAATAATAATAATGTCCATTATGGTTTTCAAATGTCCGCTGAGATTTTTTAGAAAGACTGACAGTAGAAAAAGACCTCATGGTCCATCTCGTCTGCCCTTATACTATTTCCTGTATTTTATCTCAAGGATGGATATATGTTTATCCCAGGCATGTTCTAATTCAGTTACTGTAGATTTACCAACCACGTCTGCTGGAAGTTTGTTCCAAGTTTGTTTTTTGGCACCGCGCCTAGCATGCTAAGGGGCCACTGGGACCACTTTCACTGGAATTGACAAAATCTCCATCTGTCAATTGCAAAAGGCCGCTTTACTGGGATCGGCAAACATAATTCGCCGCTACATCACGCAGTCCTAGGTGCTTGGGAAGCGCCCGACTGGTGATGAAATACGAAATCCAGCTTAGTGATCTCGTTTGCTCTGTTGTATTGTTGATAATAATAATAATAATAATAATAATAATAATAATAATAATGAAAAACATTCGATTGTGGAAGGAGATAAGCAGGTCCTTAGGAAATTGCCATCTTTATTTATTTATTTATTTATTTATTGGATTTGTATGCCGCCCCTCTCCGTAGACTCAGGGAGGCTAACAAAGTAATAAAAAACATCATGTAAATCCAATACTAAAAACAACTAAAAAACCCTTATTATAAAACTAAACATCCATACATACAAACAAACATACCATGCATAAATTGTAAAGGCCTAGGGGGAAAGAATGTCTCAATTCCCCCATGCCTGATGGCAGAGGTGGGTTTTAAGGATCTCCTAAATCAATAGATCAATCAGATTAAAAACTGATATCGCCATAAAGGATTTTATGGTTACACATTTGGTTGCAGTAAACTCCATAACAATGATGCTTTGTTCAGATAATTTCTATATAAATAGCCAATTCTACGTCAGCACGCCTATGTTCCCCCAAAAAAACCCTTTAGAGAGTCTGCTATTTAATGATTGTAAAAGCTGAAACTTTATAATAGCTTCTTAAATGAAGGGGGTTTTACGGAGAGGTTTCCTGTGGCTTGTCAGGGTTATTTTATCTGCCCTTGCAAATGGTTATTATGGATGTAATGTAACAGCTGCAATTTTTTTTAAAAAAAAAAAATATCTGACTCTGATTCCCGCTAGATTAAAATTAGCCAAGTAATTAAGGCAAATGTGATAATTTAATGGAAAGCTAAATGGTGATCTTTAAGCACCGACAGAATTGAGAAATAATACCCAGCCTATTAAGAGGTGGTTATTAATATTATTACTATTATTGAAAAGCAATTTGGAGAGATTAGAAAGTACATTGTTAAAGGAGCGAAAAAGGATGAGGGCAGCCTAGTCTCACATTTCTTTGGTAAAACAGATATTAAAGCATTTCGGGGGTGATTATACTGGAATATATCCAATATCAGAAGAAGGCTGTTCATTAGTTTTGGTTCCAAATAACACCAGAAGTATTGTGTGGTGCAGTATTTCTCAAATGGGTCAAATAGAAGATTGTGTGGCCTTCAACTCCCAGAGTTCTCTGAGTTGAAGTCTATCCATCTTGAAGGTGACACCAATGTAGTCTTAAAGTAGAACTAAATCTGTGGATATTTATTTATTTTTATTTATTTATTCATTCATTCATTCATTCATTCATTTGTCCAATACACAAATACATAGGAAGAAAAATAGACATGTAGTAATATATATAAGGGTAAAAGTGAACTTAGAGGAGAGGATATATGAAAGGAAGAGAATATATATGATAGGTGAAAGAAAGGAAAGACAATAGGACAGGGGACGAAAGGCACACCAGTGCGCTTATGTACACCCCTTACTGGCCTCTTAGGAACCTGGAGAGGTCAATCGTGGAGAGTCTAAGGGAGAGATGTTGGGAGTTGGGAGTTCACACTATTGAGTCCGGTAATGAGTTCCATGCTTTGACAACTCGATTGTTAAAGTCATATTTTTTACAGTCAAGTTTGGAGCGGTTAAAATTAAGTTTGAATCTGTTGTGTGCTCTTGTGTTGTTGCGGTTGAAGCTGAAGTAGTCGTTGACCGGAAGGACGTTGCAGCATATGATCTTGTGGGCAATACTTAAATCGTGTTTTAGGCGCCGTAGTTCTAGGCTTTCTAGACCCAAGATTGTTAGTCTATTTTCGTAGGATATTCTGTTTCGAGTGGAGGAGTGAAGGGCTCTTCTGGTGAAATATCTTTGGACATTTTCAAGGATGTTGATGTCTGAGATGTGGTATTTATTATTTATTTATTTATTTATTTATTACTTAGATTTGTATGCCGCCCCTCTCCGAAGACTCGGGGCGGCTCACAACATGTAGAAACAAATCATAAGCAATCAGACAAATTTAAAATATTTAAATATTTAAAAACCCCATATGCTAACAGACACACACACAGACATGGGTATGGGTTCCAGACAGATGAGCAGTAATCTAGGATGGGTCTGGCAAAAGTTTTGTAGGCTCTTGTGAGTAGTGTGAGATTGCCTGAGCAGAAGCTGCGTAGGATCAGGTTAACAACTCTAGAAGCTTTTTTGGCGATATTGTTGCAGTGGGCTTTAGCACTTAGGTCATTCGATATTAGTATTCCAAGGTCTTTTACTGAGTGTGGGTTGGCAGTGAGAGATTGTTTATTCAGTTCGCATGTGCGGTTTGGATTCTTTTTGCCGATGTGGAGGGTAGAGCATTTGTTAGTTGATATTTGAAGTTGCCAGGTGTTAGACCAGTCTGAGACAAAGTCCAGGTCTTTTTGGAGAGTGAGTGTGTTGTCAGTGGTGTTGAAAAGTTTCACATTGTCGGCAAAAAGAATGCAGTTGCTTTCGATATGGTCACAGAGGTCATTGATGTAGAGAATGAAGAGAGTAGGACCTAGCACGCTTTCCTGGGGAATGCCACTTATGACAGGGACAGGGGTGGAGATGGCGCTACCAATATTAATCCACTCTCCACCAGGAAAATGTGTTTAGTTATGTGGGTTTAGTCTCTCTTTCCCTTGATTGTTGCGGTGGGAAAATAGTGGAGGAGTAACTACGTGCTCCTTCTTCATCTTCCCAAATGAAAGGAGAGGTATAAATCAAATAAAAATTCCAGACTGCCACAATCAATGTAGCCATCAGATGGCAGAAGAGATTGAGGATTTTTTTTATACCTCTTGGCTGCCATCCAGTGGTCATCAGATTATTTTCAGCCTAGGCACATTGAAGCTAGTTGCTACTATTAGCACAGTAAGAATGCCAGCGATCTTAGTTTTCAGTATTCTATGCTTCAGTGTAAGGAGAATTTTATTCCTGTGGTGCAGCACACAGGTTTGAAGAAAATATCCCCAAAAATAGAAAGACAGATTTCTAGTGGTGCATTATACTATTTTAATATATTAATGAATGCACAGTTAGAACCAACCTGCAAGAACTATTTAATTTTCAAAAATAGAATAGAATAGGATAGAATAGAAAAGAATACAAAAGAATAGAATAGAATAGAAACATAGAAGATTGACGACAGAAAAAGACCTCATGGTCCATCTAGTCTGCCCTTATACTATTTCCTGTATTTTATCTTAGGATGGATATATGTTTATCCCAGGCATGTTTCAATTTAGTGACTGTGGATTTACCGACCACGTCTGCAGGAAGTTTGTTCCAAGCATCTACTACTCTTTCAGTCAAATAATATTTTCTCATGTTACTTCTAATCTTTCCCCCAACTAATCTCAGATTGTGCCCCTTTGTTCTTGTGTTCACTTTCCTATTAAAAAAACTTCCCTCCTGAACCTTTTTTAACCCTTTCACATATTTAAATGTTTTGATCATGTCCCCCCTTTCCCTTCTGTCCTGCAGACTACACAGATGGAGTTCATTAAGTCTTTCCTGATCAGTTTTATGGTTTTCTATTCTAATAGAATAGAATAGAATTCTTTCTTGGCCAAGTGTGATTGGACACACAAGGAATTTGTCTTTGGTGCAGATGCTCTCAGTGTCCATAAAAGAAAAGAGACATTTGTCCAGAATCAGGAGGGACAACACTTAAGGATTGTCACAGGGGTCAAATAAGCAATCAGGAAATGATCAATATTAATATAAATCTTAAGGGTACAAAATAGGCATATTACAGAATCTGGGACATTTTTTAATTTATTATTTATTTATTATTTAGATTTGTATGCCGCCCCTCTCCGCGAACTCGGGGCGGCTCACAACAAAAAATATAAACAATTGTACAAATCCAAATAAATTCAATAAATTTAAGTATTTAAAATAGTTTTAAAAAGAACCCCACTATATTAACAAGCACACACACAAACATACCATACATAAATTGTACGTGGCCAGGGGAGGTGTTTCAGTTCCCCCATGCCTGACGACAAAGGTGGGTTTTAAGAGCTTTACGGAAGGCAGGGAGAGTAGGGGCAGTTCTAATCTCCGGGGGGAGTTGGTTCCAGAGGGCCGGGGCCGCCACATAGAAGGCTCTTCCCCTAGGGCCCGCCAACCGACATTGTTTAGTTGACGGGACCCGGAGAAGGCCCACTCTGTGGGACCTAATCGGTCGCTGGGATTCGTGTGGCAGAAGGCGGTCTCGGAGATATTGTGGTCCGATGCCATGAAGAGCTTTAAAGGTCATAACCAACACTTTGAATTGTGACCGGAAATTGATGGTAGAGGATCAGAATTGTTTCGACATGCTTTGGTTTGTTGTGTTTGTGTTTAAAGGCCACATTCGCACAAGAGCTGCTGCATTTGAAGGATGTGGGCTAGAAGGGCAACTTTTAACCTTGATTAATTTTTCATGGCTTAGCTTGGCGTCCAAACCAGGCCCTTGAGGCTGGGTATGTCTGAATGTAATATTGCAGGTAATATATTAATTCCATCATTGGATGTATCGAATGCTTTCCTTCCAAGAAAAAAAAAATCCCTTTTTTAATAAACAGCCGTCATTTATCTACACAGCCTGGAAGAACCAAGCAAAATGTAATAATGGCAAAATGAAAACGCTTGGTACGAAATGAAAATGCTTGGCAGCTTTAGGATGCGAGGATAAATAACCGAGTATAAAAGAAGTCGTACCCGGGCTCACCTTCTGTCAAATAATAATGTTTGATCTCTCCCTGCCATAGCACTTTGATTTACAAAAATGGGGCTGCACGTTCGTACTCTACTCTACTTTTATCACTCGCAGACTGGAGACACACTCAAACGTTTACGGGCTTTCAATCTTGAAGGGAAGCCAGAATGGCAACGGATGGAGAATAAAACCGGATTACTATTTCCCTGGTCTGCCTTAAGTGGAATTGGAACTGCGGCTCAAAGAAAGGAACCCTTTTATAAGCAGATCTTTTCCACCTCCTCCTCCGCCTCCTCCTCCTTCTTCTTCTCCTCCTCTGCCTCCTCCTCCTCCGCCTCCTCCAAAAAGAGGGCAGTGAAAATATTTACTGACCCCTTGTATCCTGGACATAACTGGTGCACCAGTTGCAGCCCTATCTGGACCGGGAGTCACTGCTCACAGTCACTCATGCCCTCATCACCTCGAGGTTCGACTACTGTAATGCTCTCTACATGGGGCGACCTTTGAAGAGTGTTCGGAAACTTCAGATCGTGCAGAATGCAGCTGCGAGAGCAATCATGGGCTTCTCTAAATATGCCCATGTCACACCAACACTCCGCAGTCTGCATTGGTTGCCGATCAGTTTCCGGTCACAATTCAAAGTGTTGGTTATGACCTATAAAGCCCTTCATTGCATTGGACCAGAATATCTCCGAGACTGCCTTCTGCTGCACAAATCCCAGCGACCGATTAGGTCCCATAGAGTTGGCCTTCTCCGGGTCCCATCAAATAAACAATGTCAGTTGGCGGGCCCCAGGGGAAGAGCCTTCTCTGTGGCGGCCCCGACTCTCTGGAACCAGCTCCCCCCAGAGATTAGAACTGCCCCCACCCTCCTTGCCTTTCGTAAACTCCTCAAAACCCACCTTTGTCGTCAGGCATGGGGGAATTGAAACATCTCCACCGGGCCTATACAATTTATGTATGGTATGTTTGTAGGTATGTCTGCTTAATAATGGGTTTTTAAAAATATTTTAAATTGTAAATTATTAGATTTGTTATGAACTGTTTTATTGTGTTGTGAGCCGCCCCGAGTCTATGGAGAAGGGCGGCATACAAATCTAATAAAGAAATAAAATGAATGAATGAATGAATGAATGAATGAATGAATGAATGAATGAATTAATAAATAAATAAATAAATAAATAAACTGTTTCAACTCCTACCCTCAAAACATCGCTACAGAACACTGTACTCCAAGACAACTAGACACAAGAACTTTTTTTCCCCGAATGCCATCACTCTGCTAAACAAATAATTCCCACAACACTGTCAAACTTTTTACTACATCTGCACTTCTATTTCTACTAGTTTTTTCTCATCGTTCCTATCACCCTTTTCCTCCCACTTAGGACTGTATGACTGTAACTTGTTGCTTGTATCCTAAGATTTTTATTAATATTGATTGTTTCCTCATTCCCTATTTGACCCCTATGACAATCATTAAGTGTTGTACGTCATGATTCTTGACAAATCTATATTTTCTTTTATGTACACTGAGATCATCTGCACCAAAGACAAATTCCTTCTGTGTCCAGTCACACTTGGCCAATAGAAGAATTCTTTACTGTTCTATTCTCTCTCTGTCTCTCTCTCTCTCTCTCTGTCTCTCTCTCTCCCTACAAATCCTGGAAAGATCTGACCCCCACTTCAAACGCCAATCTTTCTTCTTTTGCCTTCTTCCACTATACCAAATTTCATCCTGTTCTTCTCTATTTTCCCATTGTTATAGTGCAGGTAGATAGAATTCTTTGCAACCTTCTCTATCGAGTTGCTTTCCAACATTTTGTGGGAAAGAATATTGGCCAAACATTGGCCACCATTCCCTCTCCATTCTTCTAACCGAGATGTTCAAATAGATCTTTTCATTTTTTTTAACCTTCTTCTACTCCACCTGCATTTTAGTGTAGGGGGGGTTTCCCCCTCCTGGGCTCGTGTTAATTTATGACAGGCTTAATTTCAGCGGAATAATTTCCACCCCCTGTTTTATGTGAGAGCTGTGGACTAACGCTTCCCTCTTTCTCCTTCTCTCTTCTCCAGCAGGAAGGTCACACCTTCAGGTAATTAAGTCCACCTAACACCAGCCGAACAAATGCACTGGGAAGCGTGAGACGTTCGCACCGTATGTTTTATAAAGTTCTTATTTCAGCAGAACTGTCTGTTCATAATTGATTTGACCTGAACCGACTGGGGAATTGAGGCTGGCTTCGGAGCCAAACATTTTCATCGCTGCAGCTTTCTGGCTGCAGCATCTGAAAATAATAGGAAAAAGACACAAATTCCACAGAATGGAATGGAATGGAATGGAATAGAATAGAATAGAATAGAATGGAATGGAATGGAATAGAATAGAATAGAATTGAATAGGAATTAGAATAGAATAGAATAGCATGGAATGCAATGCAATAGAAGAATAGAATAGAATAGGAATTAGAATAGAATAGAATAGGAATTAGAATAGAATAGAATAGGAATTAGAATAGAATAGGAATTAGAATAGAATAGGAATTAGAATAGAATAGGAATTAGAATAGAATAGAACAGAACAGAACAGAACAGAACAGAGTAGAGTAGAGTAGAGTAGAGTAGAGTAGAGTAGAGT
The DNA here is from genome assembly GCF_031021105.1 of Erythrolamprus reginae. Lineage (NCBI taxonomy): Eukaryota > Metazoa > Chordata > Lepidosauria > Squamata > Dipsadidae > Erythrolamprus > Erythrolamprus reginae. The sequence continues at coordinate 136,734,014 of NC_091953.1, read as the reverse complement.
AGAGTAGAGTAGAGTAGAATAAAATTCTTTATTGGCCAAGTGTGACTGCACACACAAGGAATTTGTCTTTGGTGCAGATGCGGAGCTTGTGAAACAGAGGTGTTTTTATGGGCACATTGAGTCATTCTGGACCAATTGAAGCTTTTGTGATAACTATGCCACCTCTCAATATGTACCACTTGTGCAATTTATCATACCGATGATCAAACCTACCACTCCTCCAACCCTTGGAGTTTAGCAAATATTTGGCACGGCACTCAAGGTAGATTTAAGACAGGTATGGAAAATTGTTCTATAAATATAAATTGGATCTAATAGACGTATTTGGCGGACAAATTCAGATGGTGTTCTGGGCACCATTCCACCAAAGGTGTAGCTCATAGGGAAATATTGCTAAATAAATTAGCAGCTTTCAGAGAGGGGAGGGGAGGAAAGGAAAGGAAAGGGAAAGGAAGAAGGAAAGGAAAGAAAGGAAAGAAGGAAAGGAAATGAAAGGGAGAAGGAAAGGAAAGGAAAGAAGTAAGGGAAGGGAAGAGGGAACGGAACAGAAAGAAGGAAAGGAAAGATAGAAGGGAAGGGAAGGGAAGGAAAAGGAAAAGGAAAGAAAGAAGGAAAGGAAAGGAAAAAGGAAAGGAAAGGAAAGGAAAGAAGTAAGGGAAGGGAAGAGGGAACAGAAAGAAGGAAAGGAAAGGAAAAACATAGTCTCCTAGCTTCCACCCTGTTGACCTCATTAAATACATGTGACAACAATGGTGATGACAGCTGAAGGATCTGGATAAATTAATTCTGATTGGGACAGTAATGTTGGGGATACTGAGATGACCAGGCAGAGAGAAATTTGTAAGTCAAAACCACCATGCTGTATTGAGTTCAGAAGCCTGTTGATAGCCAAAGGTGATTAGCATCATTCTGTTACAGGCATTTTGACTGAAGAGAGAGAGGGGGGGATGAAAGAGAGACAGAGAGGAAGAGAGAGAAAGACAGACAGACACAGAGAGAGAGAGAGACAGAGGCAGCGGCAGAGGCAGCAAGAGAGAGAGAGAGAGACAATTAAAGAGAGACAGAGACAGAAACAGAGATGGAGAGAGAGAAACAGAGATACAGAGGCAGAGGGACACAGAAATATAGCAAAGAGAGTCAACAGAGAGAGAGAGATGGGGAAAAAAGAGAGAGAAACAGACAAACAGACAGACAGAGTCAGAGAGAGATGGAGACAGAGAGAGAGAGCAAAAGAGAGACAGAGAGACTGAGACAGAGGGAGATAAAGCATGGGGGAGAGAGAGCAAGAGAGAGAGAGATGGAGACAGAGAGAGATACAGAAAGAGATACAGAGAGAGAAAGAGACAGACAGACAGACAGAGTCAGAGAGAGGTGGAGACAGAGAGACAGCAAAAGAGAGATGGAGACAGAGACAGGAATAGAGAGAAACAGAGAGACATAGAAAGAGAGAGAGGGGCAGACAGACAGACAGAGTCAGAGAGATATGGAGACAGAGAGAGAGCAAAAGAGAGATAGAGACAGAGACAGAAATGGAGAGGGAGAAACAGAGAGACACAGAGAGACACAGAAAGAGAGACACAGACAGATATATTTCGAGAGTCAACCGAGACAGAGAGAGATGGGGAAAGCGAGAGAGAGAGAGAGAGAAGGGGAAACCTTGTGCTTTTTCAATCTTGAACATAACTGAAGTTCCGTGCAGTAACAGCCCTCTATGGACAGAGCCTTCCACGTAGAGCACAAAGAAACACTGCCATCTCTTGGAGAATCCTTAAATTCCACGCGGACCTGGCCAACATCGGCCAGATTTCATCTGATGCCTGGTCTGCTCTTCTTGCCAGGAAGACAAAACGGAACCAACGGCTCCTCCACCTGCCTGTGAGAAGGAGGGCATCACTCGACAGCTTGACACGTCCCACGTCAAACGTGGAGAGGGACCACAAGCGGCACCCACTGAACCAGGGAGATGGAACGGGGAAGGTGTGGAGCAGTGGTAGATTTCATAAACAAGGACTAGCGGTTCTGGGGTGTGTGGATTGGTGGGTGTGGCAGGGGAAGGATACTGCAAAATCCCCATTTCCTCCAGATCTAGGGATAGAATAGAATAGAAAATATAGGAATAGAAACATAGAAGATTGAGGACAGAAAAAGACCTCCTAGTCCATCTGGTCTGCCCTTATACTATTTCCTACATTTTATCTTAGGATGGATCTATGTTTATCCCAGGCAGGTTTCAATTCAGTCACTGTGGATTTACAAACCACGTCTGATAGAATATAGAATAGAACAGAATACAATAGAAAATATAGAATAGAATAGAATAGAACAGAACAGAACAGAATAGAATAATGGAATGGAATGGAATAGAATAGAATTAAATAGAATAGAATGGAATGGAATGGAATGGAATGGAATAATGGAATGGAATAGAATAGAATAGAATAGAACAAAACAGAACAGAACAGAATAGAATAGAATATTGAATGAAATGGGGAAGGGAAATTGGAAAATGAAGAGTAGAGAAGAACAGAAGAGAACAGCGTATACATAATTGAAATGAAATGAGATAAACTGAAGGGAGAATGCTGGCTGCTACTACTTTGCGTCAGAAGGAGAGTTGCCACAGCATAAACTAAAAACAGGCCCGAAAGGAGCCACGTGCTTCCAAAAATCCCCCTACAATGGTCACTAGCAGCTGAGTCACGCCCTGTCTCTGCCCGGTGTATAATTATGTTGTCTCCCTCTGTGGCCATTTCCACACAAGAGCTAGTGGCGGATTCTTCGGCTCGGTGCCAACGATTATGAGTGAGTTGGGGTCAACGGCGAGGCCCCCTTGGAAAAGCACACAGAGGCTTCACGTTACACACAATGCTCTTTGGTAGAGCAGGGTTGCCCAGACTGTCCTCTCATTTTGGAGGTGGGGGAAGGCAGGAAAAACCTCAGTTTTGATTTTGCCATGATATAAAAAAATTGATGTTGAGACTCTAGGAAGAGTTGCAGAGAAAAGCAACTAAGATGATTAAGTTTAAGTTTAAGTTTAATCAGATTTGTATGCCGCCCCTCTCCGCAGACTCGGAGCCTGGAGATTAAAACGCAGAGTTTAATCGAGTTTAATGGGAGTTTAATCAAAAGAAGGACTAGGGGAGACGTGATAGTAGTGTTCCAATATCTCAGGGGTTGCCACAAAGAAGAGGGAGTCAATTTATAATAATAATAATAATAATAATAATAATAATAATAATAATAATAATAACAACAACAACAACAACAGCAACAACAACAGAGTTGGAAGGGACCTTGGAGGTCTTCTAGTCCAGCCCCATGCTTAGGCAGGAAACCCTACACTACTTCAGACAGATGGTTATCCAACATCTGCTTAAACACTTCTAGTGTTGGGGAATTCACAACTTCTGGAGGCAAGCTGTTCCACTGATCAACCATTCTGACTGTCAGGAAATTTCTCCTTAGTTCTAAGTTACTTCTCCCCTTGTTCAATTTCCACCCATTGCTTCTTGTTCTACCCTCAGGTGTTTTGGAGAATAGCTTGACTCCTCCTTCTTTGTGGCAACCCCTGAGATACTGGAAGGCTTCTATCCTATCTCCCCTGGTCCTTCCTTTCATTAAACTAGCCATGCCCAGTTCCTGCAACCGTTCTTTGTAGGTTTTAGCCTTCAGTCCCCCTAATTCTCCAAAGCATCTGAATGCAGGAATGGGTGGAAACTAATCAAGGACAGAAGCAACCTACCAGGGTGATCCAGAAAGTAAAGTTACAAGACATGTAGCTCTCGCGGGGAATGTTCGTGGGGAAAGTTGGTATTTCTATTGTGTAGCGGGAAGCCAGCAGAAGAGAACGCGCAGTGCCAGGGGTCAGGAGATCATCGACTGGCGTTGTGGGGAAGGTTGTAATATGGTAAATGATTTAGCTTTACTAGATAAATGGTCAAAGCAATGGAAACTGCAGTTTAATGTTTCCAAATGTAAAATAATGCACTTGGGGGAAAAGGAATCCTCAATCTGAGTATTGCATTGGCAGTTCTGTGTTAGCAAAAACTTCAGAAGAGAAGGATTTAGGGGTAGTGATTTCTGACAGTTTCAAAATGGGTGAGCAGTGTGGTCGGGCAATAGGAAAAGCAAGTAGGATGCTTGGCTGCATAGCTAGAGGTATAACAAGCAGGAAGAGGGAGATTGTGATCCCCTTATATAGAGCGCTGGTGAGACCACATTTGGAATACTGTGTTCAGTTCTGGAGACCTCACCTACACAAAGATATTGACAAAATTGAAGGGGTCCAAAGACGGGCTACAAGAATGGTGGAAGGTCTTAAGCATAAAACGTATCAGGAAAGACTTCATGAACTCCATCTGTATAGTCTGGAGGACAGAAGGAAAAGGGGGGACATGATAGAAACATTTAAATATGTTAAAGGGTTAAATAAGGTTCAGGAGGTGTTGTGATTCCGTCTGAGGCTCCTCAGGGAATGGCTGAACCGCTGCCGGCTCCATGCTCAGAGGGGGAGGATGAGGAACAGGAGGAGGAGGAGGAGGCCCAGGCAGACGGGGAGGAGGAATATCAGGCCGAGGGAGAGGGAGAACAGCCTGAGTCCCCCGGGGTGGAGCTCTCCCCAGCAAGCAGCCTGGAGTCCTTAGATGAAAATGCACAAGCCATCATCGATCTCAGGCAGAGAAGAGCAGCACAACGAAGGGGACAATTAGCCAGGTATTTCCAGCCCTAAATAGGCAACAGCTGGGTTTGGGTGTGGTTCTCCCCAGAAAGGCTGAAAAGGCAGACCCACCCTTCCTGTATTGTGGAGTATTATCTTTGGGAGTCCTGGGACCTGGCTGTGATCTTTGGCGTCTCTGATTCTGGCTTGTGGCCTTGAAGGCTGAAACTTTGGGGGGAAAGGCGTGGGTCTTATTCTCTACAGTGGTGTGTGTGCCAGCAAGAAGTCTGCTGTATTGTCTGGCCGTCAGGACTCTGCTGTGAAGCCTCATAGCCTGCCTGTTGGGAAGAACAGGTTTTTCTCTGTGTTTATTTTTCAAACTATAAAGTGCCTTTGCTTTTACCAGCGTGTCTGGCTGTTTTTTCCAGTTGGTGTTGAAGTCTGGGGGCACCCAGACAGAACAGGAGGGAAGTGTTTTTAATAGGAAAGTGAACACAAGAACAAGGGGACACAATCTGAAGTTAGTTGGGGGAAAGATCAAAAGCAACATGAGAAAATATTATTTTACTGAAAGAGTAGTAGATCCTTGGAACAAACTTCCAGCAGACGTGGTTGGTAAATCCACAGTGACAGAATTGAAACATGCCTGGGATAAACATATATCCATTGTAAGATAAAATACAGGAAATGGTATAAGGGTAGACTAGATGGACCATGAGGTCTTTTTCTGCCGTCAATCTTCTATGTTTCTATGTTTTTATGTTAGAGATGAGCGTCCTCATTCCGTTTCCCTCCAAGCGTGAAGTGCACGCTGTAATACACTACCTGGATGCTAAGGGCAGGAACACTGCTGCGATTAAGATTTGTTCTTAATGGTTGCCCAAGATTTTTCTTGCTAATTGCTGAGTTTTGAATTTTTTGGCTGAAGGAGAATGGGTATAGCACCACTGCATTGATTGACGTTTTCTCTCTGGCGTAGGGTGATGAGCCCAAATTTCATCTCCTGTCACTCTACAGTTGAGAAAAGCCTTGCTTTCAATCTCGAAACAGTCAAGAAATTCTTGGAAGACACTGACTGTCGCTTTTGTGCACTTCAGTCAGCTTTCCTATATCTCCTATACCTTTCTTCTATTCCTATATCCTTCTATTCTTTCATTGATACTATAGATTACTATATTACTATACCTTCTTTTCTATTATTTGTTAGATATATTTTACTATGAGTATCTCCTCTATAACCTTCATCATGTATTTTACTATGTGTATATAGATATATACCCACTAAAACCCTCATTGTGTATTGGACTAAGTAACTAACTAACTAACTAACTAACTAACTAACTAACTAACTAACTAACTAACTAACTAAATAAGATAGATAGATAGATAGATAGATAGATAGATAGATAGATAGATAGATAGATAGATAGATAGATGATAGATAGATAGATAGATAGATAGATAGATAGATAGATAGATAGATAGATAGATAGATCTTGGGCCCCCATCGCAGCAGCGTTCGTGCCCTTCACATTCAGGTAGCACATTACAGTGCACACTTCACACTTGGAGGGAAACAGAGTGAGGACACTCATCTCTAACCTTCCCCACAACACCAGTCGATGATCTACTAACCACTGGCACTGCTTGTTCTCTTCCACGATAGTAATACCAACTTCCCCTGCCAACATTCCCCGCGAGAGCTACGTGCCTGGTAACCTTACTTTTTGGATAACCCTCGTATTCTATATTTAACTTGTGGACGGTGCCTTATGTTAGAATTTCAAAGCATTTACGTGGAACTAAAAGGATCAGCCGCATTGCTCGAAAATAAATTCACCTAAAGCAAAGACCTTGTCATTTTTGGCAGCCGTTTCAAAGGTTAAGACTTAAAAGGGTGGAAATTAGGAACATTTCACTGGTAAAACCTGGTTCTGATATTCTTTCAATGTTCGGTCACGGTGCAGGAATGTGAGTTCAATGTCAAGGCGTCCATGAAGATCAAACTTGGCAAAACGTAATAATTCTATCTTGCCCCAAACCTGATATATTCTAATAACAGAATCTAAAAATGTGCATATCGGTTTGTAAATGTCACGGAATTCAACGGGTCTTATTCCTTGGGAAATTGAAGAACTTTGCAGCCTGAGTTGTGCCTGCAGGGGAAAAAATATGTAGGAAATGACTGTCAACAGCCAGAATTGCCACAATATTTAAAAATAAGATTCTTTTTAAAAATGCAGAGGAGAGCAACAAAGATAATTAAGGGACTGAAAGCTATAACCTATGAACAAAGTGTTGTGGTTTGCTCGTGTCCTGCACAAATAATCATGGACTCTGAGGAAGCAGAGACTGTGGAGGGACGAGGCAGCCGTCCGGTATCTCTGGCACCTGAGAGTGACAATGAAAGTGATGAGGGGTCAGGGTCAGAACAACCAGGGCCTTCTGCACTTCCTGTCATGAGTGAGTCAGCACTTCCTGCCAGGAATGAATCAGCACTTCCTGTCTTAAGTAACTCAGAAAAAGAGGAGGAGCCTCTTCTGGACGCTAGAGTACGAAGAGCATCTAAGAGACTTGAATGGTTGGCTAGGAGAAGAGTCATTCAGGAGCGAGCAAAGCCACACCCCGGTGCAGAGAACAATGTGTTTCATTTTGACTTGTGGTTTCGTGATCTTCTGTCTTGCATTCGAAAGAACATTCTTGGCTTTCAGGAAAACTCCAAGCTTCAAGATTACTTCTGAGCAGCTTTACTTCAGACTATTTATAGCTGGGTAATTATTATTTGTGCTTATCTTGCTTTCAGGGACTCTTGCCAGCTGAAAAATCCTCCCTGCTCATTTTTGCCACAGACATTTATGGCCTTTTGCTTTCTCCAATCTAGCATGACTGGAGGAGGAATTCTGGGAGTTGAAGTCCACAAGGCTTAAAGCTGTCAAGTTTGAAATTTGTAAAAAGTGTGCAAAAAGTATTCTGCTACATTGGTGTTTTATTAAATAATACATTACTACAGCATTTGGTTCAGAATACTTTTTCCCTTGTTTCCCTCCTCTAAAATCTATGTGCATCTTATGCTCCGAATAATACAATAATTAGTTTGGGAATGTTAACAGCAAGTCCTACCCACCAGCAATTTTAAAAGGTTAAAAGCAATTCTTGCCTGTTGAATCCCTCCTTGTGAAATTGACCAGACTGTTTCAGGGAACTGACCCCATTTGTAAATGGCGCCGTTCCTTATATTTTGCCTTCATTAAAGCCTGCAGAATCTCCCCGAGGGAGGGTAGCCTCAAGCCCTGTAATTTTAAAATATTAGATCGTGCTGTATGTGTTATGTATAAAACAGGAAGGATCGCTAATGGAATTTTAATTTCAGAAGACTCAAGCGGATTTCCATAAACGCCTGTCTTTGTGCTGAAATAGTGTGAAGCAAAACAGTTTTGAAGTCCTGGAGAACAAACCCCTGAATTGTAGAAAGATAAGATTAGCAATAATAGATCCATGTTGGGGTTTTTTTCTCAGAGCAAAAGGTCAAGCGTTTAAAATTGCATAACAAGCAGTTATTTATAATATTCGGGGAGGGAGGGAGGGAGGAATTTGATGGGAAAGGGATAAAGAAATAAAGAAAGAGAGAGAGAGAGAAAGAGAAAGAAAGAAAGAAAGAAAGAAAAATATGGATGGATGGATGGATGAATGGATGGATGGATGGAAAAAAGTTTCACCATCCCTGTAGTAGATGATTAATGAGAAGGCGATAGACAGAATTTGAAAACTATAGAATTTGAAACTTTTTAGAGAACTTTTCTTTTTGCAAATTCAGTACGTCATTATTCACATTTTGACAGCAGAGAGGATTGTTTACGCACAGCAAAGGAAAAATGAAGACATTCAGAAAGAGGGAATGATAATTTTAAAAGTTATGGATTGTGCAGAAATGGATATGCTTACAAGGAAATTGAAAGGGAAAGAGGATTCTGATTATTACCAGATTGATTCGACACAAAAATATGTAACCGTTCCCTGGTGCAGAGCTGAAGGGATTGGATACTGTAGCCTAGAGGATAATTCTCTGTCTTACAAGGCAAAGGTTGCAGGTTCAAGTCCCAGTGGGTATGGCTAGCTGATGAGGCCAAAATAAGGCCGAAATAGATCTATTCTAGTCTCCCTTAATTTTCAAATTCAGCACACACACAAAAAGTGACATACATATATGTGTGTGTGTGTGTGTGTGTGTGTGTGTGTGTGTGTGTGTAGATTGTTCTGAGTTCGGGTTTTGCCCCATGTAATATTTTGAGTTACAATAATAACCTCTGACAGAAATGGGTTATAAATACCCCAAATGTTTGTTGTATGTCTCTTTTTGTTTTGTATGTACTTTTTTCAAAAATAATATTTTTTTTAAAGAAAGAGAACTTTTCTTTTTGCAGCTATCAACTCCTCAGTCAATCAATCAATCCTACATTAAGTCTTGTTTGCAGTAACAGCCTTTGCAACCTCAAGATTGCTCAGAGCATGTTAACCATGAAAAGAAACGTTGCAAAAACACACATCAAACGTCTTATTAGGAGAAAGCAACCCAGAGAAGAAAGAGGCACCAAGGCATCGTTAAGAGATCCACCCACGGCCTTCATTTCCAGGAACCTCCTGAATCTGATGGTTCTCAGTTAGAGTGAACCTTTGATTAAAAACGAGCTCAATTCAGAAAAAATATCTGTCCCTCACCAAATCTAGGCTGGCACAAAGCCATGTGGGCTGCCAAATTAATCTTCCAAATATGTTTCAAGAGAAGACACACACACATACACACATATATAATAAAGGGAACACTCAAATAACACATCCTAGATCTGAATGAATGAAATATCCTCATTGAATACTTTGTTCTGTACAAAGTTGAATGTGCACAACAGCAGGTGAAATTGATTGTCCATCTGTGTTGCTTCCTAAGTGGACAGTTTGATTTCACAGAAGTTTGATTTACTTGGAGGTATATTATGTTGTTTAAGTGTTCCCTTCTGCACCTCCTGAGATGAGTGATTCAGGCGAAGAGGAGAAACCTCTTCTGGATGCTATGGTTCGAAGGGCCTCTAGGAGGCAGGAGTGGTTACTCAGGAGGAGGCTTCATGTGAGTAGCACTGCTGACTCCTGGGCCACACCCTCAGGGTATTTAAGGGGGAATCATGTGTTGCTTTGACTCAGAGAACAACGCAGTTTGTTTCAGAAGTCTTGTTGTCGCTCGTGTCTTCCCTGAAGGTTTCGGACTTTGAAAAATAGCACAATGGGCAAACCAGAAGTCTGTTTCTTTGAACTTCCGGTGTGCCCATTGGGCCATTTCTTCACCATCCCAGGCTTCAATGAGGTCTGTGCAAAGGGACGGGGGGGATGATGCACACGCATGGGGAGGAAGGAATGAGTGTGGGCATGTGATAGCACACATCCTTTTGGCACACAAACCAAATAAGGTTTCCCAACACTGCCCTAGTGTTTATTTTTGGGGGGGCCAAAAGAAAATAAGTCCCATTCTTATTTTGGGGGCAACACATACGTGGAAACCACCTCTGGACTTTATGCTCGAGGGGGGGGAGGAAACTTTGAGTTTTAACAATTAGATAAAATACAGGAAATAGTATAAGGGCAGACTAGATGGACCATGAGGTCTTTTTCTGTCGTCAATCTTCTATGTTTCTATGTTTCTATATGCGCATGACCACGATGATTCCGTAGAGCGTTCCGGTTGTGACCGATAAGTGGAACCCCTACCTGATCTCAACCTGTGATTGAGCAGAAAGCAGGGCTAAAACGCTGGTTTGTGGCCGTTTCATATTTCTCCCATTTGCTCTTTCATTTAGAGATCGGCCCCCTCCGTTCATCAATCCAATTATTTCATTATCTGCTGCAACGAAACCGTGATTTTAGCAGCGCTGTTCACAACTGCCTTGGCAAAGAAAGGAAGTGCAAAGACGAAGCGCAAACCACAACCTCCCGCTTCTTAGAAACGTGTTTATTGTTGTTAAAAATGTTATAACAATCCAAAGCAGGGCTTATCGTACAGTATAAAATCACCATAAAATGTGGCATTATGCATTTATTTATTTATTTATGTATCGTAAAGAAAACAAACAAACAAAAACATTGTTTTCAAAACAAACAAACACCCCGTGTACAATTCAGAGCACTTACAGATTTGCAGCATGTATAGTAAGGTAAAATGTCTGTTGTATAATTGCATAAATACTTTTAACTGATCTGTTGCTTATTTCTCTATTACCAAGCTAGTCCTCAAGATTACGACCGTTCGTTCAGCAATCCAGAGTCGTGGCTCTGCGTAACAACCACAACATCTAGAATTGCTTGAGTGCCTTCTTAACAACACAGTAATTTACAATTGTAATGAATTTAAAATTATAATTGTGAGCCGCCCCGAGTCTTCGGAGAGGGCTGGCATACAAATCTAATTAATTATTGTTATTAATTATTATTTATTACAATTGCAATTGTAAATTACTCAATCATGATCATAAATTGAGGACTGCAGTTATTACCAAAAATTCTTTTTAAAGGCAGTCTTTTGAATGTTGGTTTTTACCGGGTTTTTCCCCTAGGAAAGTGAACACAAGAACAAGGGGGCACAATCTGAAGTTAGTTGGGGGAAAGATCAAAAGCAACATGAGAAAATATTATTTGACTGAAAGAGTAGTAGATGCTTGGAACAAACTTCCAGCAGACGTGGTTGGTAAATCCACAGTAACTGAATTTAAACATGCCTGGGATAAACATAGATCCATCCTACGATAAAATACAGGAAATAGTATAAGGGCAGACGAGATGGACCATGAGGTCTTTTTCTGCCGTCAGACTTCTATGTTTCTATTCTTTTCCTGTGAAAACCTTGGCAGAAATTCCCGGAGTTAAAAATCAAATGTGTAACGTACCGAAAACTATCCACAGTTGTCAAGATTGTGATGTGCGATCCTGGACCTTTCAATAATACTGATTGGGTCGCCCAAAAGCGATTAAATTAAGACAAAGCCAAGAAACAGATCACCCATTTGCTGGTAGCAAGAGGATCCTTTTAGCTTCCGTTCTCCCTCGTGGGCTTTTAAAAAGTGCACCAGTAAAATCCATTTCTGTACAAACGTTTCCGACAATATATATATACATCTATACACATATACACACTCAAAAGAGTTTTAAATATTTTTGTTATCAAATACTTTAGGACAAACATAAATTACAAGGTCCTTCATATAAAATCTTACATCTAAAATATAACCTTGAGCTTAAAGAATATAAAAATATCCACTTTGCCTTTTTGTGGAGGGTTTTTGCAAGGGCTGGCATGACAAGACAATCCAGAGAACTGATTCATCGATTGCGACTTTTACTTTAATGCAGTTTTTTCTTCTTCTTCCCGTGGACAATTGACCTCCACAGATGGAAGGCTTCTTCTTTCTCGGAACAATTTCACAAATGGCGTCAAACTTAAAAACATTGGTCAACCAATAACTAAAACGCTAAATGTCTATAGAGATTCCCAGTCATCCAGTTCCTGATTGTCCCAAAGGTGCCTTTTTAAATGGCAACTGGACTGCTTTTTCAAGGAGGAGGAGAAAAAGAGGAGAAGGAGAAAAAGGAGGAGAAGAAGGAGAAGAGGAGGAGGAGGAGAGAGGAGGCAAAGGAGAAAAAGAGAAGGGGAAGGAGGATGGGAAGGAGGAGAAGATAAAGAGGAGGAGAGAGGAGCAGGAGAAAGAAGAGGAGGAGGAGGAGAAGAAGAGGAAGAGGAGAAGAAGAAGAAGAGGAGGAGGAGGAGGAAGAGGAGGGGAGAAGAAGAGAGAAGAAGAGGGAAGAAGAAGAAGAGGAGGAGGAGGAGGAGGAGAAAAAGTGGAAGAGGAAGAAGAGGAAGAAGATGTTTCTTGAATCTTTCCTCTTAAATACTGAGAATCTCCATAGACATTTGGCTGAATCTTGACTAAATTTGTTCAACCAAGTTCCTACGGACAGCATTGGAATAAACATTCCCCCAAAGAAAACATCTCAGATCTAGGCCACATTTTCATCCATCAATCAATTCTCAGTCGCCAAACCTGCCCGGCGTCTTTCGCTGCTGACAAACATATCGCAAAAAAGGGGGCAAGCACCTTTTATACTCTGGTCCGTAGAATTGTGTCCCAGATCACAAACTATAGCAGACAAAAATTCAGTGGCTAAACATCTACAATAAAAGATTCTACGTGATCCCACAGGAAGGGACGAATAAGAAACAGAAGGCACAAATACTTTTTTGGGGGTACACTTAAGAGATGCAATTCCGCCGGCAGAAAAACAGAAACAGGGGAAATATAATTTGATCGTTCAGAAAGGGACAGTCCCATATTACAAATTCTAAAAAAAAAATCCCTTCCTTAAATTGATTTATGCTCCCCTCCACTGATGTTTTAATTATAAAATGTAATGCTGTATCAGTGCATAGTTGCTTTACGGAGTACTGTATAACACAAAATTTTGCAAGGCACACTTCTGATCCTTCAGGGCGGTGATGGCGAACATTTTTTTCTTGGGTGCCAAAAGAGTGCGCACCTGAGCTATTGCATATGCGTGAGTGCCCACACCCTTAACTCAATGCCTGGGGAGGGCAAAAACAGCTTCCCCTGCCCCACTGGAAGCCCCCTGGAGGCCAGAAACGGCCTGCTTCCCAACTTCTTGTGGGCCCAGTAGACTCATGTTTCGCCCTCCCCAGGTTCTAAAGGCTTCCCTAGAGCCAAGGAAGGGTAAAAACACCCTCCCGCATCCCCTCCCCGGAGGCTCTCTGGAAGACAAAATCGCCCTCCCGGAACCTCTATGTGAGCCAAAAATCAGGTGGCCAGCACACACATGCACACTGGAGCTGAGCTAGGGCAATGATTCATATGCCAGCAGATATGGCTCTGTGTGACACCTGTGGCACCCGTGCCATAGGTTTGCCATCACTGCTTTAGGGTTAGGGTTGATAATTCAGGAAATGACATCCACATGCTGCAGGCCTGTTTTGCCCCCGGTGGAATCTGCTGATGAAGGCTCCTCTGACCAAGAAGACATGAGTGACAGGGAGGAGGAGACAGCTCAGAAGGAGATCAATTCTCAAGCTCCTCCTTGGATTCAGAACAAGAATTAATGATACAGCCACGCATGTGGAGAGCGATGCATAGGCAGCAACAACTGAGAGATTATTATCAAAGAAAATGAGGCCACCTGTGGTTGGGTGGGGCTGTGGTCATTAGTGAGGCTGCTATAAAGAGCAGCCTGTGGGTTTGGCCATTGTGGAGGATTATCTGATTGTTGTGTTTCGTGCCTGCTTTGCTGACTTTGACCTTTTGGGTGCTGATTTTTCCCCGCTTTGAAACTAAACCAGAGCAAAGTGTGTGTCACTTTGTGAAAGAAGAAGGACTGTGAATTGCCTCCCAGCTGCAAGCTAAGTATCACAGGACTGATAAGGGACTTGTACAAATTACCAGTTTGTTTGGAGACGAGGGCTCTTGGCTATACCAAAAGGGGGCTTAGGTTAAGTGAATTTTCATTATAAAGAACATTGTTTGGAATTTTCAAACGTGTGTGTGTCTGAACTTTGTGCCTGTGAATTTTTGGGAGGATTCTACCAGAGAGCCCGACAGAACAACCTCCAGTTTTACTACTGGTGTGGCATCCTCATCCGTACCTGTAGGAACCCAATACTGATTGTAGAACCTCGGTCCACAGCACAAATTACCGCAAAAACCATTTTTAGCTGGACCTTCCTAACCTTAGGAGCAGGTTTCTGAAAACAAGCAGTCCGTAAAGCTGTCCGAGAAATTGAATTGATACAGTTGGTCCTCGACTTATGACAGCCCATTTGAACGACCGCTTGAAGTTAAAATGGTGACAAAATAAGGGAGTTAGGCCTGATTTTCATACTTATGACCACCACGATCCCACGATCCAAATTTAGATGCTTCTTGGCAAGTGACTCATATTTATTACGATCGCACTGTTGATCCCCTCAACTGACGACCAAAATCCACCAGGAAAGTAGATTCACAACCCCGTAATACTCATTTAACAACTGCATTGATTCCCTTTAACAAAAGTCGTCGAGAGAGTCGTAAAATGGGACAAAGCTTACTCTTACAACTGTCTCGCTCAGCAACACAAATGTCGGGTTCGACACCAGTTGTAAATCAAGGTCTACCTCCATACAGCTGGACCCCACAGGCTGTAACCCCATCCTCCAATTCAACCCAGCTGAATAAATACCACAATTTACCATTTTTTTAAAAAATCAATATTCAATCGATATCTCTTATTTTAAAGGCGCCAAAATAAGTTCCTTCCGGGGAGTGGTCCAGCAAGGAAGGATAAGAGACCTGGACGTTGACCATCTCTCCCGACTTCAGCTTGAAGAACCCGCCAACGTTTACCGAGAAAAAATGGAACTCGGATTCGCCCGACCAGTTTTTGGTACTCCCGCCTTTCATCAGGACGACCGAGTTTCTCCTTTTGGTGTCTGTTTTGATCACGTACACCATCAGCTGCAACATCTGACCAGTCAGGTTGCCCAACGTTTCGTGGTGCCTGAAGCACACATTGGCGTACAGGTAGTAAAAGCCGTCGTGATTGGCTATCAGTCTGCCGTCACTGAAGGTCATATTCAGCACGTTAGCCCAGCCTTTGTCATGGTGCCAGCACGTAAGGTTCACTTTCCCAGTGCCTGAGAAGAAAAGAATTTTTATTTTATTTTTAAGCATAATAAAATACAGTGATACCTTGTCTTACAAACTTAATTGGTTCCGGGATGAGGTTCTTAAGGTGAAAAGTTTGTAAGACGAAACAATGTTTCCCATAGGAATCAATGGAAAAGCGATTAATGCGTGCAAGCCCAAAACTCACCCCTTTTGCCAGCCGAAGCACCCGTTTTTGCTCTGCTGGGATTTCCCTGAGGATCCCCTCCATAGGAAAACCCACCTCCGGACTTCTGTGTTTTTGCGATACTGCAGGGGAATCCCAGCATCGCAAAAATGAGCGCTTCGCTGGGAACGGAAGTCCAGAGGTGGGGTTTCCCAGCGAGGGGAGCCTCAGCGAAATTGCAGCATCGCAAAAACATGGAAGTCCTTGAAACCCCACCTCCAGACCTCTGTGTTTCTGCGATGCTGCAATTTCACTGACACTCCCCTCGCTGGGAAACCCCACCTCTGGACTTCCGTTGCCAGCGAAGCGCCTGTTTTTGCGATGCTGGGATTCCCCTGCTGGGATTCCCCTGAAACATCGCAAAAACACAGAAGTCCGGAGGTGGGGTTTTCCATGGAGGGGATCCTCAGGGGAAACCCAGCAGTGCAAAAACGGGTGCTTAGCTGGCAATGGAAGTCCAGAGGTGGGTCATCCCAGCAGCAGCAGTGGGTTTGTAAGGTGAAAATAGTTTGTAAGAAGAGGCAAAAAAATCTTAAACCCCGGGTTTGTATCTCGAAAAGTTTGTATGATGAGGCGTTTGTAAGACGAGGTATCACTGTATTTGCTTCCACTTGGAGGGGGCAGATTAGAAATAGTCCTGGTTAATAGACAGATCCATCATCTTAGATTGTGTAGAATCTGATGCTTTAACTTTTAAATTAAAAAAACAAGGAAGACTCCGATTACTATAAAACATGGAATTACTTTTATGATTGGTTTAAAAGAAGAAATAAAAGCTCAAATTAAAATACAACAACGGCAATACCTTTTTCCCCCTTTTTTGATATAATAGATTAAATATGATACATATACAGTGATTCTTAGAATAAAATTTGTATGAAATTAAATTAATTAAGTAAGAGTGTATGAAAGCGGCTAAGAAAATAATAACAATTTTAAAAAAAGATAAATAATAGTATATACCGATTGTATTTTTCACCAGAAAATAATTTGATATCAGAGAAGACGGTTAGTTTTTCCTCCTCACAAGGGAATGTAAATGATATATACTATATTGTTTGTTTATTGTTATAGTCAACATTGTTTATTGTATTTAAATAATTAATTAACTGTTACTATTATTATAATTATTATTATTTTTGTCTGTATGTGTTTTGTTTTGTTTTTTCTTTTGTTACGTTTTGTAAATGTGTATATGTATACGTATTTTAAATCAATAAAAAAATTTCAAAAAAAAAATTTGCTTCCTCTTGGAGGGGGGAGATTAGAAATAGTCCTGGTTAATAGACAGATCCATCATATTAGAGCTGGAAGGGACCTTAGAGGTCTTCTAGTCCAACCCCTGCTCAACTACGAGACCCTATTTATTCATTTATTTAACAACATACGAACCTAAGAAGAGCCCTGCTGAATCAGGCCAAAGCCCATCGAGTCCAGCATTCTGTGTCCCACAGTGGCCCACCAATTGTCCATGGGGATCTTGAGCTGAAAGAGAAGGCAAGACCCTCCCTTTCCCCTGACCTCCAACAAATGGTGCTCAAGAGAATCCTGCCTGCCTCAACCAACATAGAGGCGGCACATGGACATCCGTTTCAATCACCACCGATACACTTGGCATCCCTGAATCTGTCTAATCTAACATAATACTAGGACAAGGGGCGCCTCCCTAAAGCTCATAGGTAAGAAAGTGAGGACAAATAAAGGGAGATATTTCTTCACTGAGAGGGTCCTTGGTTGATGGAATTCCCTTCCAGAAGAGGTCGTGACAGCTGTCAGCCTTGATAGCTTTAAGGCAGAATTAGACAGATTCATGGATGCAAAGTGTATCGGGGGTTATTGAAACGGATGTCCATGTGCTGCCTCTATGTTGGTTGAGGCAGGCAGAATTCCCTTGAGTACCATTTGTTGTGGGTCCAGGGAAAGGGAGGGTCTTGCCTTCTCTTTCTGCTCAAGATCCCCATGGACAATTGGTGAGCCACTGTGTGACACAGAATGCTGGACTCAATGGGCTTTGGCTTGATTCAGCATGGCTCTTCTTAGGTTCTTATGTTATTATTATTAATAATTAGCTTATTCAGCATGAAATGGAGCTTAGTTATTTTTTTTATTTTTTTATTTTTTTATGTAGCATGAGGCTGTATATTCTGCAATATTGGGACGATAGTGGGTCGAAGGAGGAGCCACTATGAGACAAAGATGACAGTTGATCTTTTAAAATTATGATTTAAAATGAGTTGATTTAAATCAAGTCTTTTTACTAGGGATACAGATTTGATTCAAATTGTCATTTAAATCATCTTGATTGAAATTAAATCCGCCCTGATTGCTTTGTACTCAGAACTGTATGATAATATGGTAAATGTTTGAAAGTGAACTTACCAGATGGAATATTGTGGCTATCGATTATAAGATGAGCAAATGGTGCTTTTTCAGGTTTGCTTTTCTTGGGTGAGTCTGACCAAGAAGCTCCCATTGTGGCTGTTGCGGAGGGAAAAAAATCATGTTAAAACCAGAAACTGAAATCTTCCCTCAGCTAAAGATTCCTAACAAGTAAGTGACACTTACATTTCTCCAATCTTGATTGGTCTTTCCCAGCGCTCAGACGCTGCACCTCCTAAAAAGGAAAAAAAAAGCATTTAATACAGTAGAGTGGGATTATAGCTAAGACTGTTGCATTCTAGGGGAGAAAAGATCTGTTCCCACATATTTAGTGCCACAATTGTAGGAGAAGAATTGGCAGAATCTGGAGGTGGAGTCAAAAGAGGGATTAGCCTAGAATCCCTACCTGGTCACAAAGGTTGTCCGAACGCTGCTGCAATGGGTGCTCAACATTTATCTGCGATGGGTGGCCAAACTTTTTCTCATCGATTGCTGAGTTTTGAATTTTTTGGCTGAGGGAAAATGGGTAATGGCGCCACTACACCCTACTCTCTGGAGTAGGGTGATAGGCCCAAGTTTCTTCTCGCCTTCAATCTCGAAACGGTCAAGAAATTCTTGGGCGGCACTGACTCTGTCGATTTTGTGTGCTTCATTAAACATCTTGGGCCCCCATCGCAGCAGCGTTCATGCCCTTCACATTCAGGTAGCGTATTACAGCGCACACTTCGCACTTGGAGGGAAACGGAATGAGGACGCTCATCTCTAACCTTCACCACAATGCCAGTCAATGATCTAGTACTGACCAACAACACTGCTCATTCTCTTCCGCTGCTTCCCACTACAAAACCAATTTCCCCCACAAACATAGAAACATAGAAACATAGAAACATAGAAGTCTGACGGCAGAAAAAGACCTCATGGTCCATCTAGTCTGCCCTTATACTATTTTCTGTATTTTATCTTAGGATGGATATATGTTTATCCCAGGCATGTTTAAATTCAGTTACTGTGGATTTATCTACCACATCTGCTGGAAGTTTGTTCCAAGGATCTACTACTCTTTCAGTAAAATAATATTTTCTCATGTTGCTTTTGATCTTTCCCCCAACTAACTTCAGATTGTGTCCCCTTGTTCTTGTGTTCACTTTCCTATTAAAAACACTTCCCTCCTGGACCTTATTTAACCCTTTAATATATTTAAATGTTTCGATCATGTCCCCCCTTTTCCTTCTGTCCTCCAGACTATACAGATTGAGTTCATTAAGTCTTTCCTGATACGTTTTATGCTTAAGACCTTCCACCATTCTTGTAGCCCGTCTTTGGACCCGTTCAATTTTGTCAATATCTTTTTGTAGGTGAGGTCTCCAGAACTGAACACAGTATTCCAAATGTGGTCTCACCAGCATTCTATATAGTGGGATCATAATCTCCCTCTTCCTGCTTGTTATACCTCTAGCTATGCAGCCAAGCATCCTACTTGCTTTCCCTACCGCCTGACTGCACTGTTCACCCATTTTGAGACTGTCAGACATTCCCCACGAGAGCTAGGGGCCTTGTAACCTTACTTTCCGCATAACCCTCGTAGGATCTAATTAACGAGGGATATTTCCTAGAAGAGAACTTCTCAGAGACACCGTTCCGCCCCCCAAACCATCAAGAAAGTGGTGACAATTCGGGGAGTGAGATTAAAGACACCGTCTTGAGCGATCTTCCAAATAAACGTGGGCGTGAAGGTTTTGATCCCTTATTCTCTAAGCCAAACCCAGAGAGGCTGATGGGAACCAGTGATGAGGTGAATACTAAGAAGAAGATCAAAAATCATTATCTTGCAGGAAATCAAATGTTTTCTAGCTCTGTCAGTCAGGAAGGAAACTGCAAAGAAAGCATCAATCTTTTAACCCTTTCAGGAACAAGCCACGAAAAGTGGCCCCATGAATCTCAAAGGAGCTACAAATATAAAAATATAAATTGTTATAATTTTATATTGTTATATAAAAAATAACAATATTGCTATTGTTATAATTAGATTTAAGACATTAAATAGTTGATACGAATTGATTTTTTTTTTTTTGAAGAGAAGTAAATCTGGATCTTTCCTCTTAAAGGGCAGTTATTTTAAAACAAGGGTTAAAAAACATGAATGAGATAAGTAAGAATGCAAGAAATGGATTGAATACATTTATTAGATAAAAGCAAACAGACCATAGAAATTTTGATAGCTAATAGCGCTTTGAACTTGAATGAGAAGAGAAAACAATCTTTGAATTCCAAGTGACAAAATTAGAAAGGGAGGTAGCACAAGATAAATAATGCATACTGAAACAACATAGATATATATATTAAGAATTTTAATTAATAATTTGGTGATTGATATTGTATTGTTTTGAAATTTGAAGGTATGTAATTTTGTATGTCTGTAAGGGTGGAGGGGAAAAAATTACAAAAATAAAGCATTTCAGTTAATGTCAAAAAATACAACCAGGGAATAAACTCTACCAAGGGGTCACAAAACCCCTCTCCTAATGAACTTCCAATATATATGAATCAGGAATAAAACTGGAAAGGACAATCTTGCACCTGGTCTCTCTTTGTTCCTCAGTTTCCTCATAGTTCTAGTACAATTAATCTTCAGTTTTGAGATGCATTCAGAATTTACTTTTAGACTTAATGAGTTTTTTTCTATTTGTCTCTTTATAGCAATAGCAGTAGCTAGTAGGAGGGAGGGGAGAAAAAGAAAAAGAAAAAAAGAGAGGGGGAAAGAGAGGGGGAAAGAGAGAGAGAGGGAGGGAGGAAGAGAAATAGAGAAAGAATTGAGGGAAGGAAGGAAGGAAGGAATTTGGTGGGAAAGGGAGGGAGGACAGAAGGGAGAAAGAAAGAAAGGAAGGAAGGAAGGAAAGAAAGAAAGAAAGAAGAGGCAGTAAAATGATAAAGAATGAAGAAAGGGAGGAAAGAAGAAAGGTAAAGGGGAGGGAGTGTAGGAGAGAATGTGGGAAGGAAAGAAGTAAAAAATAGATGTAAATAAGAAGAGGAAGAAAATTGACAAAAGAAAGGGAGGGAGGGAGGGAGGGAAGGGAGGGAGGGAGGAAGGGAGGAAGAGAAAAAGAAAAAGAGTGGAAGGAAGGAAAGAAGCAAAGAAAGAAAAAGAAAGAAAGAAAGAAAGAAAGATCTGTCGCAAACGGCCCTCGGTGTCACGTACCTCCTTGACAACCTCACTTAAGCCATCCATGAAGCCCTTCAGCCTGTCAACGCAAACATCTCCTGAGGAGAGGCCCACTGGAGGCCCCCCAGGTGAAGTGCTCCGTTGCCAGGGGCAGAGACAAGTCTCAGCCTGACCTCAGCTGTCAGCTCCTGGGACCGCTGCCAAGGTGGACGGAAACAGGCTCCCTCAACTGACCAACGTCTGCCGTGGCGATTGTCTCCTGCCCAAGGGATGGCCGCCTTCCCTGGGATTGATATGCGCTTTGCGAAAGGCCTTCTGAGGTCTTGCACACACGCACACAAAAGAAGTCCCCAAGCCAGCAGGAAAGAAAAACAACATTGTGTTGACATTGCGCATATCAATGTGATAAGCTGGTGGTTGTGGGGTTCACTCCCGTTTGCCAAGAACTGAGATGGAAAAAAGACTCCTTGACATGAATGGAGAAGTGAAGAGTCTATCTGTGTGGTTTTGGACCATGCCAAGTGTCTCCACAAATCCAGCTGAAAACTGTCTACTAGCTTTGAATGTTCACCTTAAGAACATGAGAACCTAAAAAGAGCTCTGCTGAATCGGGCCAAATCCCATCAAGTCCAGCATTCTGTGTCCCACAGTGGCCCACCAATTGTCCATGGGGATCTTGAGCAGAAAGAGAAGGCCATACCCTCCCTTTCCCTTGACCCCCAACAAATGGGACCCAGGGGGATCCTGCCTGCCTCAACCAACATAGAGGTGTCACATGGACCGTTTCAATAACCACCATGGATACACTTGGCATCCCTGAATCTGTCTAATCCTGCCTTGAAACTATCCAGGCTGACAGCTGTCACGACCTCTTCTGGAAGTTAATTCCCATAAACCAATTAAACCAATTAATTCCTTGACCCTTCTTGTTGCCCTTTTTTGCACCTTTTCCAGTTTTATTCTATCCTCCTTGAGATGCAGTGACCATAACTGCACACGTTACTCCAAGTGTGGTCTCACCATTGATTTGTACAGAGGCAATACAACACTTACTGACTTATTTTTGATTCCCTTCCTAATCATGCCAAACATGGAATTTGCTTTTTTTACTGCTGCTGCACACTGGGTTGACATCTTCATTGAGCTGTCCACCAAAACCCCAAGATCCTTTTTCTTGGGTTGTCTCAGAAAGTTTGGACCCCATTAGTTGGTAGGTATAATTGGGGTTCTTTGCCCCGATATGCATAACTTTGCACTTGTTTAGGTTAAAATGCATTTGCCACTTTGTTGCCCGCTCACTCAATTTCGAGATCTTTCTGGAGCTCCCAACAATCAGTTTCACTTTTCACTACCAGGAACAATTTAGTGTCGTCAGCAAACTTTGCTACCTCACTATTTACTTCTACATCCAGATCATTAATGAATAAATTAAAAAGTAATGGTCCCAAAATTGAACGTTCATCTTCATCTTCTTCGGAGGACTCCAGAGCCTCTCCAATTAATGTCCTACAAGTTCTACTGCTCCATTTCATTGCTTTTTCCTTTCTTCACCTCATCATCCCTGAGACGGCTTCTCTGAAATTGTTTTCCTAGTAGCTAAAATTCCCTAGTCACACGCTATAGCAACAGCATTTAGACTTATATAGAGTGCTTTTCCAGCTCTCTCTAAGTGGTTTACAGAGAGTCAACCTCTTGCCCCCAACAATCTGGGTCCTCATTTGACCCACCTTGGGAGGATGGAAGGGTGAATCAACCTGGAGCCGGTGGTGAGATTTGAACTGCTGAACTACAGCTAGCAGTTAGCTGAAGTAGCCTGCAGTGCTGCACTCTAACCACTGCGCCACCACAGCTCTCTAACATTGTTCATTTCCATGCTATGGTTCGGCCTTCTGTTAAGGGGATTGTCTGTCTTTCAACTATGACAGGTGTCAACCATGCTGAACAGACTCGGGGCGGCCCACAGCAACAGAAAACAATATATAGTACAAATTCAATAATTAGAAAGCTAAATTAAGCCTGTCGGCAGAGCCAGGTCTTTAAGGCTTTTCGGAAGGCCAGTAGGGTAGGGGCAGTATGGATCTCAGGAGGTAGCTGGTTCCAAAGGGCTAGAGCCACCATAGAGAAGGCCCTCCCACATGGGCACTCCAACCAACATTGCTTAGTCGATGGGACCCAGACAAGGCCAACCCTGTGGGATCTAATTGGTCTCTGGGATGTATGTGGCAGGAGACTAGTGATGGGCTCCTACGGGAATGGTCAGGAACACAGTTCTGGTAGCAAAAACGGAGCTCCACCCCAGAGCACTCAATTTGCACTGAAAGATGTTGAAACAAAATGTATAAGCCACGCCCACAGTGTGGTAGCAAAAATTTTGGTAGCCCACCACTGCAGGAGACGGTCCTGCAAATAGCCTGTGGGGCTTTATAGCGGCCGTCCAGTTTCTTCTTAAGAGCCAATAAAGGTTAAGGTAAAGGTTTCCCCACGTATGCATGCTAGCCATTCCCGACTCTAGGGGGCAGTGCTCATCTCCATTTCTAAGCCGAAGACCCAGCACTATCCAAAGACATCTCTGTGGTCATGTGGCCAGCATGACTAAACACCGAAGGCGCTCGGAGCGCAGTTACCTTCCCACCAAAGTTGGTCCCTATTTCTTCTACTTGCATTTTTTATGCGCTTTCGAACTGCTAGGTTGGCAGAAGCTGGGACAAGTTAGCGGGCGCTCACTCCGTTACGCAGCGCTAGGGATTCAAACCGCTGAATTGCCTACTTTCTGTTTGACACACTCAGCATCTTAGCCACGGAGCCATTGCTTCCCCACCTAAAGAGATAACACCACTCTGTAAAGCCTTAGTAATACCACATGTAGAATTCTGCATCCATTTTTGGTCACCCCACTATAAAAAAGATGTGGTGACTCTAAGAATGAAGAGAAGAGCAACCAAGATGATGAGGGGACTGGAGGCTAAAACAGATGAAGACCACACTCGAAAAGAAGAACATTCTTTATATTTTACTTCCAATGTGAGCTTTCCGCATGATTCGGAAAGGGTCGAAGGTAACCCAAAACTTTCACCAACTTTCAAACCTGGAGTAGGCTGACCTTTTGCATTACTCTCTGAAAAGCCTGCTTCATCCTTTGACACGATTCAGACAACAGCCTGGTCTCCTGGTTGTCCAAAGTGGCTTCTTGCATATCCACGTTCCCGTGAAGTCTCAGGAAGGACCTTAAACAGTTGGTATCCTCTTCAGAAATCCGGTGAGGGTCCATCTGGAACAAATTATTCGACAAGCTTAAGTGCTCTGAAGTCATACTTGTTGAACCCCCAAGATATAGAACAACACTATAGCATTCATTCATTCGTTCGTTCGTTCGTTCGTTCGTTCGTCCGTCCGTCCGTCCGTCCATCCATTCATTCATTCATTCATTCATTCATCCATCCATTCATCCATCCATCCATTCATTCATTCATCCGTTCGTTCGTTCGTTCGTTCATTCATTCATTCATCCATCCATCCATTCACTCATTCAATCGTTCAATTTCTATGCCATCCTTCTCCTGAGACTCAGAATGTAAGCAATCACAACCATTTTTATTTTATTTTAAGAGTAAGTGTATGTACAGAGCAAAACAAAAATATACACACAACCTTAAAAACAAGAGAGATGACCTTGCTCTCTCTTTCCTTACGTGTTATCACTTATACATTTCTAAGTTACTTGCAGATTTTCATATCGGTATCTTACATGCTTATACGATTTAGCTCTATGTTCTTATAATAATAGTAATAATAACTTAATTTCATAATAAAGACTTAATTACTAATAGCAGGTAGTGATCATTCTAAATCAAATAAATGTATCTTACCTAATCTTGGAATGTCTAACATTTAGCTAATTCTTGCCTATCTATACTGCTCAAAAAAATAAAGGGATCACTCAAATAACAAATCCTAGATCTGAATGAATGAATGAATATTTCATTTGCACAACTATTCCATTTGCACAAGAGCATCTGAAATTGACTGTCAATCAGTGTTGCTTCCTAAGTGGACAGATTGATTTCACAGAAGTTTGATTTACTTGAAGTTATATACTATTTTTTAAGTGTTCCCCTTATTGTGTTTTGAGCAGTGTATATTCTAGCATATTTGAAAAAAAGCTTTTAATTTTCGTTCTCATAAGATCTCCTCAATGTGATGTATTTAAGCTAATTATTTTCTTTCTTGTTGGTTTTTTTGCAACCAATTGTACCATTTATCCCAAATTTTGTAGAAGACCGAGTCTTCTTTCTCTTTTATATGCATAGTTAATCTATTCATTTCTGCCAATTCCATTACAGTAATACCTCATGATACGAACTTAATTGGTGCAAGGAGGAGGTTCGTAAGACGAAAGGTTCGTAAGATGAAACATTGTTTCCCATAGGAAACAATGTAAAGTCAATTAATCCGTGCAACCAAAAAAACCCCCGCAAAAAACCGGCTTTCGGTGACTGCTGGGAAGCTGCACGGCTGTTTTAAAAGGTGACAGCCGGCCTGGGGGGCTTCCCAGCACCCCCCCGAACCCTGAACCCAGGTTCAGGGGGTGCTGGGAAGCCCCCCAGGCCGGCTGCGACCTTTTAAAAGAGCCGCGCCGCTTCCCATCTGTCTCCTGAAGCCGAACGCCAAAGCCGAACTGCCGCGTTCGGCTTCGGGAGACAGCTGGGAAGCGGCGCGGCTGTTTTAAAAGGTGACAGCCAGGCTGGGGGGCTTCCCAGCAACCTCCCGAACCAAACCCGGGGTTCAGAAAAATGTTGCCTCTTCTTACGAACTTTGTTCGAGTTACGAACCGGCGTTCGGGAGGCTTCTGGGAAGCCCCGCCGCCCGGCTGTCAACTTTTAAAACAGCCATGCGGCTTCCCAGCAGTCTCTGAACGCCGGTTCGTAACTCAAAAAAAGTTCGTAAGAAGAGGCAAAATTTTTCTGAACCCCGGGTTCGTATCACGAGTTGTTCGTAAGACGAGGGGTTCATATCTTGAGGTATCACTGTATTTTGTTTTTAATATGTACATTGGTGGGCGTGGAGTCTTTTTTCCAATTTGGGGCGTAACAGATTCTTGAAGCTGTGATCAAATGTATAATTAAATATCTATCATCTTTTTAAATTTTTGTGTCGACCATCCCTAATAAGAAAATTTCTGGTTCGAATTCAATATCAATTTGTGTAATATCTTTTGTCCAATTACAATTTTTTCCCAATAGATTCTGGCCTCTGCACATGTCCACCACATGTGGAAGTATGTTCCTAGCTTGCTTTTGCATTTCCTACATTTGGAAATATTTCCAGTGATCACAATCATATTTTCAATTCAAGACATTGATTAATTACCTGGTTACTTCTTGCAGAGTTCAAGTTCTCAGATAGGTAGGATTATTATTATTATTATTATTATTATTATTATTATTATTATTATTATTAATCGCTATATTATGAGTGGCTGTGCTATCAAAGAAGACTGAGAAGATGATTTTGGGAACTTAGATAGAACTTAAATTGTATAAATTGTCTCTCGGAAATTGCAGAAAACCCGAAGGAAACTGGAAAGACGCTGGTAAGATTTATCCAATGTTTTGAAAGAGAAAGCCCTGAATGTGGCTGGATTATTATTATTTTTTAAGTCCAGCAAAGGAATATGTGGCTTGTTCACATGCAAGTTAACTTTCCAAGAAGTTAGAACAGCTGCGGTCAAAGCCAAGGCCGCAAGTACATTGGCTTTCGCTTTTAGACCCGTGACGCTTTATCGGCTAACTTGAAATCCAGCAAAAAGTCCAAAATTCAAAACAGAGGAAGAGCTTCATTGGCCAGTTGGGATGGGATGGAGATAGGGAACTGTCCCGTGGGATTTTCCATGTAAATAAGGTTAGTATTCAAAGAACTGGGCAGATGGGAACACAAACACACCCTGGGTGAAATTGTCCAATCTTAGAGAGACAAAAAAGGCCAGGCCTGGTTTGAACTTGGCTGGAAGACAAGAAAAAAAATCCAAAGACTTTAAGCTAAGCTGGGAAGATGAAAAAATATCCTTGAAAAAGACAACTTCCTTCCTTCCTTCCTTCCTTCTTCCCCTTCCTTCCCCTTCTCCCTCCCTTCTATCCTTCCTTCCTTCCTTCCCTCCCTTTTCTTCCTCCCTCCCTTCCTTCTTTCCCACCTCCCTTCCTTTCCTCCCTCCCTCCCTCCGTCCCTCCTTTCTTTCTTTTGTTCTTTCCTTTTTTCTTTCTTTCTTTCACTTTCCTTCCTCCGTCCCTCTCTTCCTCCATTCCTTCATCCATCCCTTTCTTCCTTCCTCCCTCCCACCCTTCTTCCTGCCTCCCTTTCCTTCCTTTTCTTCCTCTGTCCTTCCATCCCTCCCTCCCTTCCTCCCCTCCCCCCTCTCTTCCCTCCTTCCTTTCTTCTTCCCTCCCCTCCTCCCTCCCTTCTTTCTTTCCTTTTCTTCCTCCATCCCTTCCTTCCTCCCTTCCTCTTTTCCCCCCTCCCTTCTTTCCTCCCTCCCTCCTTTCTTTCTTTTGTTCTTTTAGTTTCTTTCTTTCTCTTTCCTCCCTCCCTCCCTGCCTCTCTCCCTCCCTTCCTTCATCCATGCCTTTTTTCCTTCCTCCCTCCCTCTCTTGTTTCCTTCCTCCCTTCCTTCCTCCTTACTTTTCTTCCTCTGTCCTTCCATCCATCCATCCCTCGCTCCCTCCCTTCCCCTCTCTTCCCTTCTTTCTTTCTTTCTTTTTCTTTCCTTCTTTCCTTTCTTCTTCCTTCAAAGCCAAGACCATGCAAACCATGCCCAACCTCCTATTCACACAAATGCTCCTTTGACTCAATCTGCAGATGCTTAGCTGGTGCCTCCCAAGCATGCTTTATTTTGGCAATGGTACGCTACAATTAGTCTTCTCCCCTTTGAGGATCACCCAAAGTTGACTTCAACTCCGAGAATCAAACTTTTGTCTCTGCTTCTTACTTTCGTGGGGAAAAAGATGCAGCCACGTTAACACATCAACCAGATTCTGAGTCCTTTTTTATTTATTTTCAGTTCCTTGTTTTTGACCAGATGGGGGCAACCAGGTTTGTACAAAATGCTCTGCTTTTAGCCGTGCCAAAAATACACAAGAACAGAACTATGCTGGGTTTTTTCCTGCTAGCAAAGTAGGGAAAAAAGAGAATAGAAAAAAAAGAACAAAAAAAAATCATCCACAGCATAAAAGGATGCAAAATGTAATAAATAAAAGAATGGGACTGCCATCCATCAGAAAAAGTGAAGGGTCTTGTTAAGGAGTAGGCAGAGTGACCCCTGAATTATCAAGGATGCACATGAGCAAAGGAAACGTGGAATTCGAGCAGATAGTCAGCAGATATGAGTAAAGATTCAGTCATACAAATAGATACATTAAAGCATATTTGTGCACGAATCCCAGCAACCGATAAGGTCCCACAGAGTTGGCCTTCTCCAGGTCCTGTCGACCGAACAATGTCGTTTGGCGGGCCCCAGGGGAAGAGCCTTCTCTGTGGCAGCCCCGGCCCTCTG